>NC_086448.1:434340022-434602522 GCF_028390025.1 Pseudophryne corroboree
AGGTCTGGATTTTGAGTCACACTCAAAATTAAAGTGGAAAAACACACTACGGGCTGATCCAACTTTGATGTAATGTCCTTAAAACAAGTCAAAATGAGGCTCAGTAGTGGGTGTGGCCTCCACGTGCCTGTATGACCTCCCTACAATGCCTGGGCATGCTCCTGATGAGGTGGCAGATGGTCTCCGGAGGGATCTCCTCCCAGACCTGGACTAAAGCATCTGCAAACTCCTGGACAGTCTGTGGTGCAACGTGGCGTTGGTGGATGGAGCGAGACATGATGTCCCAGATGTGCTCAATTGGATTCAGGTCTGGGGAATGGGCGGGCCAGTCTATAGCATCAATGCCTTCGTCTTGCAGGAACTGCTGACACACTCCAGCCACATGAGGTCTAGCATTGTCTTGCATTAGGAGGAACCCAGGGCCAACCGCACCAGCATATGGTCTCACAAGGGGTCTGAGGATCTCATCTCGGTACCTAATGGCAGTCAGGCTACCTCTGGCGAGCACATGGAGGGCTGTGCGGCCCCCCAAAGAAATGCCACCCCACACCATTACTGACCCACTGCCAAACCGGTCATGCTGGAAGATGTTGCAGGCAGCAGAACGTTCTCCTTGGCGTTTCCAGACTCTATTACATCTGTCACATGTGCTCAGTGAAAATTTGCTTTCATCTGTGAAGAGCACAGGGCGCCAGTGGTGAATTTGCCAATCTTGGTGTTTTCTGGCAAATGCCAAACGTCCTGCACGGTGTTGGGCTGTAAGCACAACCCCCACCTGTGGACGTCAGGCCCTCATACCACCCTCATGGAGTCTGTTTCTGATCATTTGAGTAGACACATGCACATTTGTGGCTTGCTGGAGGTCATTTTGCAGGGCTCTGGCATTGCTCCTCCTGTTCCTCTTTGCACAAAGGCGGAGGTAGCGGTCCTGCTGCTGGGTTGTTGCCCTCCTACAGCCTCCTCCACGTCTCCTGATGTACTGTCCTGTCTCCTGGTAGCGTCTCCATGTTCTGGACACTACGCTGACAGACACAGCAAACCTTCTTGCCACAGCTCGCATTGATGTGCTATCCTGGATGAGCTGCACTACCTGAGCCACTTGTGTGAGTTGTAGACTCCGTCTCATGCTACCACTAGTGTGAAAGCACTGCCAGCTTTCAAAAGTGACCAAAACATAAGCCAGAAAGCATAGGAGCTGAGAAGTGGTCTGTGGTCACCACCTGCAGAACAACTCCTTTATTGGGGGTGTCTTGCTAATTGCCTATAATTTCCACCTGTTGTCTATTCCATTTGCACAACAGCATGTGAAATTGATTGTCAACCAGTGTTGCTTCCTAAGTGGACAGTTTGATTTCACAGAAGTGTGATTGACTTGGATTTACATTGTGTTGTTTAAGTGTTCCCTTTATTTTATTTTTTTGAGCAGTGTATATATATATATATATATATATATAAAATACAGTAGTACAGAAAAAAATACCCTTACCTCGCACTAAACAGTAAGCAGCACCACACGGAGGATCCCCTGTGAGTGGGAACCAGAAATAATGAAAAACATGTACAATGTTCCAGAGTGCGCTAATTGATCCAATATTATCAGTCTTGAATCTCCATATAAAACCTTTTGGTTTCTTGACAACAGATATAAGTCTTCTTATGGTGTGAAATATTCAATAATAAATAGGGACGGAATCCTGTGGAAATACCTTCTCACCAAACAACTTAGCTAAATGGACAATAAATAAAAGGATAACATGTTTATTCACAGTTAATTTGTGAAGTAAATCCTAACAGATATTTGTTATATTTTATTATTGTACAACATCATTAGAAATGGAAATTATTTGTAATGTTTATTTTGACTAGAATTATTTGTCTCTAATAGTATTTATTAGGTGTGTGGGTCACATTCAATCTAAAACCTAACAGTTCTGGTCCCAAACTGCCTTCTAAACACCGCTAGTGATGTAGTTTGATATATACTTTGAAATGTATTTATTAGAGATGTGCGGCGTGCACTTTTCATGTTTTATGTTTTGGTTCAATGCTCGTATTTTGGATCTGGATTGGTTTTGCCAAAACCGCCCTTTCGTGTTTTGGTTTTGGATCTGGATGATTTTTGAAAAAAACAAACATAAAAACAGCTAAAATGACAGAATTTGGGGGTAGTTTTGATCCTACAGTATTATTAACCCCAATAACATTAATTTCCACTCATTTACAGTCTATTCTGAACACTTCACACCTCACAATATTGTTTTTAGGCCAAAAGGTTGCACCGAGGTAGCTGTATGACTAAGTTAAGCGACACAAGTGTGTGGCACAAACACCTGGCCCATCTAGGACTGGCACTGCAGTGGCAGACAGGATGGCACTTAAAAAAACTAGGCCCCAAACAGCACATCATGCAAAGAAGAAAAAGAGGTGCAATGAGATAGCTGTATGACTAAGCTAAGCGACACAAGTGTGCAGCACAAACACCTGTCCCATCTAGGAGTGGCACTGCAGTTAAAGGCAGGATGGCACTTAAAAAAACTAGACCCCAAACAGCACATCATGCAAAGAAGAAATAGAGGTGCAATGAGGTAGCTGTATGACTAAGCTAAACGACACAAGTGTGCGGCACAAACAACATGTGACATGCTGGAATTTGCCCAGATGTAATACACGCACAATATTGGTGGCACAGGAGAGCGTACCTTTAAACCACAAACAAACAGCAAAGCCTGTAAAATTAATTTGGATAATAATAATCCTTTTATTTGGAGCTATTATAATAATATGCAGCACAGGCGAGCGTACCCCTACACCACACAGTGCAAACCCCATAACAATTATTTGGATAATAATATACTGTAAGTAATGTATGTAACCCTTTTATTTGGAGTAAATAATATAGAGCACCGGATACCACCACTGGACTTATGGCAGCACAGGACACCACCACTGGACTGATGCAGAACAAGACAGCGCCACTGGACTGGACTTATACGGCAGTACCCCTGGACTTATTCGGCAGTACCCCTGGAGTTGTACTGCAGTGTCAGACAGGATGGCACTTTAAAAAATTAGACACCAAACAGCACATCATGCAAAGAAGAAATAGAGGTGCAAGATGGAATTGTCCTTGGGCCCTCCCACCCACCCTTATATAGTATAAACAGGACATGCACACTTTAACAAACCAATCATTTCAGCGACAGGGTCTGCCACACGACTGTGGCTGAAATGAGTGGTTTGTTTGGGCCCCGACAATCTGTCCTTGCACAAACTGGCTCTACAGAGGCAAGATGTCGACCTCTTCCTCCGGTTCCTCACCCCTTTCAGTGTGTACATCCTCATCCTCACAGAGTATCAATTTGTCCCCACTGGAATCCACCATCACAGGTCCCTGTATACTTTCTGGAGGCAATTGCTGGTCAAGGTCTTCCTGGAGTAATTTATAATTTATTTTGATGAACATCATATTCCCCACATTTTGTGGAAGTAAAATCCTACGCTGATTGCTGACAAGGTTACCGGCTGCACTAAACACTCTTTCAGAGAGCACACTGGAAAGGGTGGGGGGGGGGGGAAACTTAGGTAAAATAAATCCAGTTTGTGCAAGGGCATCCAAATTGCCTCTTTTTCCTGCCATTATACATATGGACTGTCTGACATGCCTATTTGGATGCTGTCACTCATATGATACTCCACCATTCTTCCACTGGTGACAGAATCATATGCAGTGACAGTAGACATGTCAGTAATCATTGGCAGGTCCTTCAGTCCGGGCCAAATGTCAGCACTCGCTCCTGACTGCCCTGCATCGCTGCCAGCGGGTGGGATAAGAAATATTATCCTTTTCCTCGCAGCCCCAGTTGGGGAAGAAAATAAAGGAGGAGCTGTTGATGGGTCACGTTCCACTTGAGTTGACAATTTTCTCACCAGCAGGTCTTTGAACCTCTGCAAACTTGTGTCTGCCGGAAAGAGAGATACAATGTATACTTTAAACCTAGGATCGAGCATGGTGGTCAAAATGTAGTGCTCTAATTTTAACAGATTGACCACCCTTGAATCCTGGCAAAGTGAATGAAGGGCTCCATCCACAAGTCCCACATACTTATCGGAATCGCTCCATCTTAGCTTCTCCTTCAATTTCTCCAGCTGCTTCTGCAAAAGTCTGATGAGGGGAATGACCTGACTCAAGCTTTCAGTGTCTGAACTGACTTCACATGTGGCAAGTTCGAAGGGCTGGATAACCTTGCACAAGACGGAAATCATTCTCCACTGCGCTTGAGTCAGGTGCATTCCCCCTGCTTTGCCTATATCGTAGATGGATGTATAGGCTTCAATGGCCTAATGCTGCTCATCCATCCCATGAAGCATATAGAGTGTTGAATGCCACCTCGTTACCAACTCTTGCTTCAGGTAAAGGCAGGGCAGGTTCAGTAGTGTTTGCTGGCGCTCCAGTCTTCGACACACAGTAGCTGAATGTCGAAAGTGGCCCGCAATTTTCTGTGCCACTAACAGCATCTCCTGCACGCCCCTGTCATTTTTTAAAAAATTCTTCACCACCAATTTTATTGTATGTGCAAAACATGGGACATGCTGGAATTTGCCCAGATGTAATGTACGCACAATATTTGTGGCATTGTCCGATATCACAAATCCCCAGGAGAGTCTAAGTGGGGTAAGCCATTGTGCGATGATGTCCCTCAGTTTCCGTAAGAGGTTGTCAGTGATGTGCCTCTTATGGAAAGCAATGATACATAGCGTAGCCTGCCTAGGAACGAGTTGTCGTTTGCGAGATGCTGCTACTGGTGCCGCTGCTGTTGTTGCTGCAGGAGGCAATACATCTACCCAGTGAGCTGTCACAGTCATATAATCATTAGTTTGCCCTGTTCCACTTGTCCACATGTCTGTGGTTAAGTGGACAGTGGGTACAACTGCATTTTTCAGGACACTAAGGACACTTTTTCTGACTTCTCTGTACATTCTCAGTATCGCCTGCCTAGTGAAGTGGAATCTAAATGGGATTTGATACCAGGGACACACTACCTCCATCAATTCTCTAAGTCCCACTGAACTAATGGAAGATACCGGATGCACGTCTAACACCAACACAGCTGTCAAGGCCTCAGTTATCCACTTTGCAGCAGGATTACTGCTGTCATATTTCATCTTCCTCGCAAGGGACTGTTGGACAGTCAATTGCTTAGTTGAAGTGTTATAAGTGGTCTTCCGACTTTCCCTCTGGGATGACAATCGACTCCCAGCAGCAACAACAGCAGCAGCATCAATAGGCGTACCACTCAAGGATCCTCCGGAAGAATTCCGGTTTGGAGAGGACTCGTCAGTCATGCCAGTGACATGGCCTGCAGGACTACTGACATTCCTGACAGAGGAGAAAGTTGACATTGAGGGAGTTAGGGGTGTGGCTTGCAGGAGCTTGGGTACAAGAGGAAGAAGGGATTTAGGTGTCAGTGGACTGCTTATGTTCATACCCAAAGTGTCTGAACTTGACAATGACTTCTGATGAATGCGCAGCAAGTGACGTATAAGGGAGGATGGTGGTCATTCCGAGTTGTTAGCTCGCTGCCGTTTTTAGCAGAATAGCAATCAGGCTAAAAATGGGCGATTCTTCGCATGCATATGGGCCGCAGGGCGCACGTGCTAAGTATTTTCACACAAAACTATGCAATTTTACATAGGTACGAGCGACGCTTTTCAGTCGCTCTGCTGATCGGTGAGTGATTGACAGGAAGTGGGTGTTTCTGGGTGGAAACTGAGCGTTTTCCGGGAGTGTACTAAAAAACGCATGCATGTCAAGATAAAACGCAGGAGTGGCTGGAGAAAAGGGGAGTGGCTGTCCGAATGCAGGGCGTGTTTGTGACGTCAAACCAGGAACAAAACGGACTGAGGTGATCGCAATCTAGGAGTAGGTCTGGAGCTACTCAGAAACTGCAGGGAATTATTTAATAGCAGAACTGCTAATCATTCGTTCGCAATTCTGCTAAGCTAAGATACACCTCCAGAGGGCGGCGGCCTAGCGTTTGCAATGCTGCTAAAAGCAGCTAGCGAGCGATCAACTCGGAATGAGGGCCGATGTTCCTAAGTGGTTAACGTCCTTACCCCTACTTATTATGGATTGACAGAGGCAACACACGGCTTGACACCTGTTGTCCGGATTTGTGGAGAAATAATTCTGCACGGAAGAGGTGGCTTTTTTGGTATTTTGCCCAGGCATCACAATGGGCTTATTCATCCTAGAGATGAGCGCCTGAAATTTTTCGGGTTTTGTGTTTTGGTTTTGGGTTCGGTTCCGCGGCCGTGTTTTGGGTTCGAACGCGTTTTGGCAAAACCTCACCGAATTTTTTTTGTCGGATTCGGGTGTGTTTTGGATTCGGGTGTTTTTTTCAAAAAACACTAAAAAACAGCTTAAATCATAGAATTTGGGGGTCATTTTGATCCCAAAGTATTATTAACCTCAAAAACCATAATTTACACTCATTTTCAGTCTATTCTGAATACCTCACACCTCACAATATTATTTTTAGTCCTAAAATTTGCACCGAGGTCGCTGTGTGAGTAAGATAAGCGACCCTAGTGGCCGACACAAACACCGGGCCCATCTAGGAGTGGCACTGCAGTGTCACGCAGGATGTCCCTTCCAAAAAACCCTCCCCAAACAGCACATGACGCAAAGAAAAAAAGAGGCGCAATGAGGTAGCTGTGTGAGTAAGATTAGCGACCCTAGTGGCCGACACAAACACCGGGCCCATCTAGGAGTGGCACTGCAGTGTCACGCAGGATGGCCCTTCCAAAAAACCCTCCCCAAACAGCACATGACGCAAAGAAAAAAAGAGGCGCAATGAGGTAGCTGTGTGAGTAAGTTTAGCGACCCTAGTGGCCGACACAAACACCGGGCCCATCTAGGAGTGGCACTGCAGTGTCACGCAGGATGTCCCTTCCAAAAAACCTCCCCAAACAGCACATGACGCAAAGAAAAAAAGAGGCGCAATGAGGTAGCTGTGTGAGTAATATTAGCGACCCTAGTGGCCGACACAAACACCGGGCCCATCTAGGAGTGGCACTGCAGTGTCACGCAGGATGTCCCTTCCAAAAAACCCTCCCCAAACAGCACATGACGCAAAGAATAAAAGAGGCGCAATGAGGTAGCTGACTGTGTGAGTAAGATTAGCGACCCTAGTGGCCGACACAAACACCGGGCCCATTTAGGAGTGGCACTGCAGTGTCACGCAGGATGTCCCTTCCAAAAAACCCTCCCCAATCAGCACATGATGCAAAGAAAAAGAAAAGAAAAAAGAGGTGCAAGATGGAATTGTCCTTGGGCCCTCCCACCCACCCTTATGTTGTATAAACAAAACAGGACATGCACACTTTAACCAACCCATCATTTCAGTGACAGGGTCTGCCACACGACTGTGACTGATATGACGGGTTGGTTTGGACCCCCCCCAAAAAAGAAGCAATTAATCTCTCCTTGCACAAACTGGCTCTACAGAGGCAAGATGTCCACCTCATCATCACCCTCCGATATATCACCGTGTACATCCCCCTCCTCACAGATTATCAATTCGTCCCCACTGGAATCCACCATCTCAGCTCCCTGTGTACTTTGTGGAGGCAATTGCTGCTGGTCAATGTCTCCGCGGAGGAACTGATTATAATTCATTTTAATGAACATCATCTTCTCCACATTTTCTGGATGTAACCTCGTACGCCGATTGCTGACAAGGTGAGCGGCGGCACTAAACACTCTTTCGGAGTACACACTTGTGGGAGGGCAACTTAGGTAGAATAAAGCCAGTTTGTGCAAGGGCCTCCAAATTGCCTCTTTTTCCTGCCAGTATAAGTACGGACTGTGTGACGTGCCTACTTGGATGCGGTCACTCATATAATCCTCCACCATTCTATCAATGGTGAGAGAATCATATGCAGTGACAGTAGACGACATGTCCGTAATCGTTGTCAGGTCCTTCAGTCCGGACCAGATGTCAGCATCAGCAGTCGCTCCAGACTGCCCTGCATCACCGCCAGCGGGTGGGCTCGGAATTCTGAGCCTTTTCCTCGCACCCCCAGTTGCGGGAGAATGTGAAGGAGGAGATGTTGACAGGTCGCGTTCCGCTTGACTTGACAATTTTGTCACCAGCAGGTCTTTCAACCCCAGCAGACTTGTGTCTGCCGGAAAGAGAGATCCAAGGTAGGCTTTAAATCTAGGATCGAGCACGGTGGCCAAAATGTAGTGCTCTGATTTCAACAGATTGACCACCCGTGAATCCTTGTTAAGCGAATTAAGGGCTCCATCCACAAGTCCCACATGCCTAGCGGAATCGCTCCGTGTTAGCTCCTCCTTCAATGTCTCCAGCTTCTTCTGCAAAAGCCTGATGAGGGGAATGACCTGACTCAGGCTGGCAGTGTCTGAACTGACTTCACGTGTGGCAAGTTCAAAGGGCATCAGAACCTTGCACAACGTTGAAATCATTCTCCACTGCGCTTGAGACAGGTGCATTCCACCTACTATATCGTGCTCAATTGTATAGGCTTGAATGGCCTTTTGCTGCTCCTCCAACCTCTGAAGCATATAGAGGGTTGAATTCCACCTCGTTACCACTTCTTGCTTCAGATGATGGCAGGGCAGGTTCAGTAGTTTTTGGTGGTGCTCCAGTCTTCTGTACGTGGTGCCTGTACGCCGAAAGTGTCCCGCAATTCTTCTGGCCACCGACAGCATCTCTTGCACGCCCCTGTCGTTTTTTAAAAAATTCTGCACCACCAAATTCAAGGTATGTGCAAAACATGGGACGTGCTGGAATTTGCCCATATTTAATGCACACACAATATTGCTGGCGTTGTCCGATGCCACAAATCCACAGGAGAGTCCAATTGGGGTAAGCCATTCCGCGATGATCTTCCTCAGTTGCCGTAAGAGGTTTTCAGCTGTGTGCGTATTCTGGAAAGCGGTGATACAAAGCGTAGCCTGCCTAGGAAAGAGTTGGCGTTTGCGAGATGCTGCTACTGGTGCCGCCGCTGCTGTTCTTGCGGCGGGAGTCCATACATCTACCCAGTGGGCTGTCACAGTCATATAGTCCTGACCCTGCCCTGCTCCACTTGTCCACATGTCCGTGGTTAAGTGGACATTGGGTACAACTGCATTTTTTAGGACACTGGTGAGTCTTTTTCTGACGTCCGTGTACATTCTCGGTATCGCCTGCCTAGAGAAGTGGAACCTAGATGGTATTTGGTAACGGGGGCACACTGCCTCAATAAATTGTCTAGTTCCCTGTGAACTAACGGCAGATACCGGACGCATGTCTAACACCAACATAGTTGTCAAGGCCTCAGTTATCCGCTTTGCAGCAGGATGACTGCTGTGATATTTCATCTTCCTCGCAAAGGACTGTTGAACAGTCAATTGCTTACTGGAAGTAGTACAAGTGGGCTTACGACTTCCCCTCTGGGATGACCATCGACTCCCAGCAGCAACAACAGCAGCGCCAGCAGCAGTAGGCGTTACACGCAAGGATGCATCGGAGGAATCCCAGGCAGGAGAGGAATCGTCAGAATTGCCAGTGACATGGCCTGCAGGACTATTGGCATTCCTGGGGAAGGAGGAAATTGACACTGAGGGAGTTGGTGGGGTGGTTTGCGTGAGCTTGGTTACAAGAGGAAGGGATTTACTGGTCAGTGGACTGCTTCCGCTGTCACCCAAAGTTTTTGAACTTGTCACTGACTTATGATGAATGCGCTGCAGGTGACGTATAAGGGAGGATGTTCCGAGGTGGTTAACGTCCTTACCCCTACTTATTACAGCTTGACAAAGGGAACACACGGCTTGACACCTGTTGTCCGCATTTCTGGTGAAATACCTCCACACCGAAGAGCTGATTTTTTGGGTATTTTCACCTTGCATGTCAACGGCCATATTCCTCCCACGGACAACAGGTGTCTCCCCGGGTGCCTGACTTAAACAAACCACCTCACCATCAGAATCCTCCTGGTCAATTTCCTCCCCAGCGCCAGCAACACCCATATCCTCCTCATCCTGGTGTACTTCAACACTGACATCTTCAATCTGACTATCAGGAACTGGACTGCGGGTGCTCCTTCCAGCACTTGCAGGGGGCGTGCAAATGGTGGAAGGCGCATGCTCTTCACGTCCAGTGTTGGGAAGGTCAGGCATCGCAACCGACACAATTGGACTCTCCTTGTGGATTTGGGATTTCGAAGAATGCACAGTTCTTTGCTGTGCTGCTTTTGCCAGCTTGAGTCTTTTCATTTTTCTAGCGAGAGGCTGAGTGCTTCCATCCTCATGTGAAGCTGAACCACTAGCCATGAACATAGGCCAGGGCCTCAGCCGTTCCTTGCCACTCCGTGTCGTAAATGGCATATTGGCAAGTTTACGCTTCTCCTCCGACAATTTTATTTTAGGTTTTGGAGTCCTTTTTTTTCTGATATTTGGTGTTTTGGATTTGACATGCTCTGTACTATGACATTGGGCATCGGCCTTGGCAGACGACGTTGCTGGCATTTCATCGTCTCGGCCATGACTAGTGGCAGCAGCTTCAGCACGAGGTGGAAGTGGATCTTGATCTTTCCCTAATTTTGGAACCTCAACATTTTTGTTCTCCATATTTTAATAGGCACAACTAAAAGGCACCTCAGGTAAACAATGGAGATGGATACTAGTATACAATTATGGACTGCCTGCCGAGTGCAGACACAGAGGTAGCCACAGCCGTGAACTACCGTACTGTACTGTGTCTGCTGCTAATATAGACTGGTTGATAAAGAGATGTCTATGTAACTATGTATGTATAAAGAAGAAAGAAAAAAAAACCACGGTTAGGTGGTATACAATTATGAACGGACTGCCTGCCGAGTGCAGACACAGAGGTAGCCACAGCCGTGAACTACCGTACTGTACTGTGTCTGCTGCTAATAATATAGACTGGTTGATAAAGAGATGTCTATGTAACTATGTATGTATAAAGAAGAAAGAAAAAAAAACCACGGTTAGGTGGTATACAATTATGGACGGACTGCCTGCCGAGTGCAGACACAGAGGTAGCCACAGCCATGAACTACCGTACTGTACTGTGTCTGCTGCTAATATAGACTGGTTGATAAAGAGATGTCTATGTAACTATGTATGTATAAAGAAGAAAGAAAAAAAAACACGGTTAGGTGGTATACAATTATGGACGGACTGCCTGCCGAGTGCAGACACAGAGGTAGCCACAGCCGTGAACTACCGTACTGTACTGTGTCTGCTGCTAATATAGACTGGTTGATAAAGAGATGTCTATGTAACTATGTATGTATAAAGAAGAAAGAAAAAAAAACACGGTTAGGTGGTATACAATTATGGATGGACTGCCTGCCGAGTGCAGACACAGAGGTAGCCACAGCCGTGAACTACCGTACTGTACTGTGTCTGCTGCTAATATAGACTGGTTGATAAAGAGATGTCTATGTAACTATGTATGTATAAAGAAGAAAGAAAAAAAAAACACGGTTAGGTGGTATACAATTATGGACGGACTGCCTGCCGAGTGCAGACACAGAGGTAGCCACAGCCGTGAACTACCGTACTGTACTGTGTCTGCTGCTAATATAGACTGGTTGATAAAGAGATGTCTATGTAACTATGTATGTATAAAGAAGAAAGAAAAAAAAACCACGGTTAGGTGGTATACAATTATGGACGGACTGCCTGCCGAGTGCAGACACAGAGGTAGCCACAGCCGTGAACTACCGTACTGTACTGTGTCTGCTGCTAATATAGACTGGTTGATAAAGAGATGTCTATGTAACTATGTATGTATAAAGAAGAAAGAAAAAAAAACCACGGTTAGGTGGTATACAATTATGGACGGACTGCCTGCCGAGTGCAGACACAGAGGTAGCCACAGCCGTGAACTACCGTACTGTACTGTGTCTGCTGCTAATATAGACTGGTTGATAAAGAGATGTCGTAGTAGTATGTATGTATAAAGAAGAAAAAAAAACCACGGTTAGGTGGTATACAATTATGGACGGACTGCCTGCCGAGTGCAGACACAGAGGTAGCCACAGCCGTGAACTACCGTACTGTGTCTGCTGCGACTGGATGATAAATGATATAAAAAATATATATATATCACTACTGCAGCCGGACAGGTATATATTATATATTATATAATGACGGACCTGCTGGACACTGTCTGTCAGCAGAATGAGTTTTATTTTTATAGAATAAAAAAAAAAACAACACACAAGTGAAGTCACACGACGAGTGTTTAACTTTTTCAGGCAATCACAATATAAGTATACTACTAACTATACTGGTGGTCAGTGTGGTCAGGTCACTGGTCAGTCACACTGGCAGTGGCACTCCTGCAGCAAAAGTGTGCACTGTTTAATTTTAATATAATATTATGTACTCCTGGCTCCTGCTATAACCTATAACTGGCACTGCAGTGCTCCCCAGTCTCCCCCACAATTATAAGATGTGTGAGCTGAGCAGTCAGACAGATATATAATATATATAGATGATGCAGCACACTGGGCTGAGCCTGAGCAGTGCACACAGATATGGTATGTGACTGAGTCACTGTGTGTATCGCTTTTTTCAGGCAGAGAACGGATATATTAAATAAACTGCACTGTCTGGTGGTCACTCACTATATAATATTATGTACTCCTGGCTCCTGCTATAACCTATAACTGGCACTGCAGTGCTCCCCAGTCTCCCCCACAATTATAAGCTGTGTGAGCTGAGCAGTCAGACAGATATATAATATATATAGATGATGCAGCACACTGGGCTGAGCCTGAGCAGTGCACACAGATATGGTATGTGACTGAGTCACTGTGTGTATCGCTTTTTTCAGGCAGAGAACGGATATATTAAATAAACTGCACTGTCTGGTGGTCACTCACTATATAATATTATGTACTCCTGGCTCCTGCTATAACCTATAACTGGCACTGCAGTGCTCCCCAGTCTCCCCCACAATTATAAGCTGTGTGAGCTGAGCAGTCAGACAGATATATAATATATATAGATGATGCACCACACTGGGCTGAGCCTGAGCAGTGCACACAGATATGGTATGTGACTGAGTCACTGTGTGTATCGCTTTTTTCAGGCAGAGAACGGATATATTAAATAAACTGCACTGTCTGGTGGTCACTCACTAGTAAACTCTCTGCACTCTCTACACTTCTACAGTACTCCTCCTAGTCCTAAGCTCCAGTAAATCTCTCTCTCTTATAATCTAAATGGAGAGGACGCCAGCCACGTCCTCTCACTATCAATCTCAATGCACGTGTGAAAATGGCGGCGACGCGCGGCTCCTTATATAGAATCCGAGTCTCGCGAGAATCCGACAGCGTCATGATGACGTTCGGGCGCGCTCGGGTTAACCGAGCAAGGCGGGAGGATCCGAGTCTGCTCGGACCCGTGAAAAAAACCATGAAGTTCGGGCGGGTTCGGATTCAGAGAAACCGAACCCGCTCATCTCTAATTCATCCCATGGACAACAACTGTTTTCCCGGTGCCTGATTTAACAAACCACATCACCATCAGAATCATCATCATCATCTTCCTCCTCAGCGCCAGCAACACCCATATCCTCACCCTGGTGTGCTTCAACAGTGACATCTTCAATTTGAATATCAAAAACTGGACTGTGAGTGCTACTTCCAGCACTTGCAGAGGGCATGCAAATGGTGGAAGGAGCCCCTCTTCCCGTCCAGTGTTGGGAAGGTCAGGCATCGCAACCGCCGACACACTTGAACTCTCCTTGGGGATTTGTGATACCATCTTAGAACGCACAGTTCTTTGCTGTGCTTTTGCCAGCTTAACTCTTATTTTTCCAGTGGGAGGATGAGGGCTTGCATTGTCATGTGAAGCTGAACCACTAGTCATAAACATAGACCAGGGCCTAAGCCGTTCCTTGCCACTCTGTGTCGTAAATGGCATATTGGCAAGTTTACATTTCTCCTCAGACCATTTAAATTAATTTTTTGGGGTCTTTTACTGAACTTTGGCTTATAGGATTTGACATGCCCTCTCTAATCACATTGGGCTTCGGCCTTGGCAGACGACGTTGATGGCATTTGATCTTCTATGTCATGACTGGTGGCAGCAGCTTCAGCACTAGGAGGAAGTGCTTCTTGATCTTTCCTTATTTTATCCTCCAAATTTTTGTTCTCCATTATTTTTCTGGAGTTATATAACACAATATGCGGCACAGGACAGCGTATCCCTACTCCACACAGGGCAAACCCTGTAAAAATTATTTAGATTAAATATTAATAACCCATTTAAATGGAGTAAATAATATAAAGCACAGGACAGTACCACTGGACTTATATGGCAGTACCACTGGACTGGAATTATACGGCAGAACCACTGGACTTATACGGCAGTACCACTGCGCATATACCGCAGTATCACTGGACTTGTACGCCAGTACCACTGGAATTATATGGCAGTATCACTGGAATTTTACGGCAGTATCACTGGAATTATACAGCAGTACCACTTGACTGGATTTATACAGCAGTATCACTGGACCTATACGCCAGTACCACTGGACTTATACAACAGTACCACTGGACTTATACGGCAGTATCATTGGAATTATATGGCAGTATCACTGGAATTATACAACAGTACCACTGGATTTATATGGTAGTACCACCGGACTGGATTTATACGGCAGTACCACTGGAATTATACGGCAGTACCACTGAACATATACGGCATATCACTGGACATATACGCCAGTAACACTGGATTTATACGGCAATACCAATGGACTGGATTTATATGGCAGTACCACTGGACATATACGGCAGTACTACTGGATTTATATGCCAGATCTACTGGACTTATACGCCAGTACCACTGGAATTATATAGCAGTATCACTGGAATTAAATGGCAGTATCACTGGAATTATATGGCAGTACCACTGGACTTATACGGCAGTACCACTGAACTGGATTTATACAGCAGTATCACTGGACTTATACGCCAGTACCCCTGAAATTTTATGACAGTACCACTGGACTTAAATGGCAGTACCACTTGACTGGAATTATATGGCAGTATCACTTGAATTATACAGCAGTACCACTGGACACATACAAAAGTATCACTGGACATATACGGCAGTATCACTGCACTGGATTATATGTCAGTACCACTGGAGTAATACAGCAGTATCACTGGACATATGCAGCAGTATCACTGAAATTATATGGCAGTACCACTGGACATATGGCAGTATCACTGGACATATATGGCAGTATCACTGGACTGGATTTATACGGCAGTACCACTGGACATATATACGGCAGTATCACTGGAATTATATGTCAGTACCAATGGACATATACGGCAGTATCACTGGACATATACTGCAGTATCACTGGACATATACGGCAGTATCACTGGATATATACGGCAGTACTACTGGACTTATACAGCAGCACAGGGACACCACCACTGTACTGATGCATTACAACACAGCACCACTGCAATGGCCTGGACATATGGCAGCAGAGGACACCACCACTGTTACTGGACTGATGTAGCACAAGACACTACCACTGTACTGATGCAGGACAACACAGCACCACTGCACTGGATTTAAACAGCTACACTGGATATATGGCAGCAGAGGACACCACCACTGTGACTGGACTGATGCAGCATAAGACACTACACTGGACTGAGCAGCTCAAGACAGCACTGGAATCGCCACCCCACTTTCCCTCCTGCACAGACACTGAGGACGGAGACACATCCTCTCGCTACACTCTCCAATGCCGGAGTTAAAATGGCGGCGATGCGCCGCTCCTTATATGGGATCCAAAAACACGCGAGAAACCGACAGCGGTATGATGACATTATGCCTCATCCTGGTTTCTAAATCAGGCGGAAAAACCCGAGCCGGGCTCGGATCCGGGCTCGGGGTAGTGAAGTCCGGTAGGGTTTTTTTCTCGGGAAACTGAACCCGCTTATCTTTAGTATTTATGTATTTCTTCTATTCAAGGTATGTCGTTGCTATTTGTTTTAATAAAATTCTTATTTGTAAATACCATTGGAATGTTTATTCTGATAAAAGTTATATAGGACCAGTACTGTCAAGTGTGGATCCCATAAGTCCCTGGCCACAAGTCATCATTGTACATAAGTTGGTCTTGATACCCCTTTTAATAGATATGTTCTGGTATGTATCTATAAAATGAACTATATTCCAATTTAAAGTCAATAATCTCTAAATCCTAACAAAAGACTTTATTTATAATCTAAAATTTGGTCACTCTTCTCCATCAGGCTTTATTAGATCCAATCTGGTTTGGAAAAGTAAATCCATCCTTTGAACATAACAAATTAGGATAAGCTTCACTTGAACCCTTACCTTTAGCTGCTTTTTGGTATGTACTGTGTATTCGCCAATTTTTCACATTTGTAAGCCTCCTCCATATAATTTTTCTGGTACTGATTATGTTTTATGTTCACCCATTTTTAAGATACCTATCCCTAAAAAAAGTCCTGTGGACAAAACGTATAGGGGTTATCAGTTCAATGCCCATTGTCCTATCCAGTGAGGATCCCCCCTCCCTTTTGAGCTCACAGCTGAACAAGGTGAAGGTGGGATTGTTTAACATCACTCCTACATTGGCCTTGGCCTATTGATTTAATGCAATGTAAATTATTTACTGTATCTTTCATTACTAAATGTATCTTTTAACTGTGAATAAACATAGTAATGTTTTATTAAATGCCAATTTGGCCTTATTTTTGGGTGATTTCTTTGGTGAGAGGGTATTTCCACAGGATTCCCTCACTATTTATTATTGAACATTTCAAACCATAAGAAGACTTATGCTGGCCATACACTTGTGCGATTGCTTTCATCGTGAGATCGGGCCCGATTTCCCTTGAAGCTCACCTTGAGACAAATCTCATCGAAAGTGCATATTTACTGCATTCGATGCGCATAGAATCCTAAGATTTATCTCATGCCCCTTACGACCGGAAATCGACTGGTATCGTATGATCGAATTCGAGCTCATCTCATGCTGCCCAAAAACACACCAGATTTATCTGCCAGATTTAGAAAAATGTAAATAGTGGGCTGGCCTATATGGGGGATATAGAAACCTTTGAGGACCTGAAGTATGGGACCCGTATCTCTGCACAGGCTTTGGGACACATCATGCCTGAAACCTGCAAGGCTATTATGAAAGTACTGCAAGGTAAGAAAATTACACCACACATTGCTTGTCGTATAACAAAGTATTTTATTTGGCAAACTGAATTTGCGTAGAAAAATATATGCTTTTTATTTCCAGACATAATTGTATATGCAGCCAACATGGCTGAACTTTTTAACAACAAAATAAAGGTTTCATTATGCATCATGCATTATGCATTCGGACATGATAACAAAATGCTATATATAGCAACAGATGTGGTGTATTGTGATACTACACCGTTGAGTGGCACCGCAGGCAGGTGCACAATGAACACATGCCACTTGGTGCAGGTTGATGGGTCCCCGGTTCCATCAACCTGCACCAAGTTGCATGTGTGCATTGTGCCCATGCCTGCGGTGCCACTCAACGCCGTAGTATCACAATGCACCACATCTGTTGCTATATATATATCAAGGTCAGCATTCCCATTTGAGAAAAGTATAAAAATGCCTATAATTTTATTTTAAATATGCAACCAACATGGCTGAACTTTTGCAAACAGTATAAAGTTTTCATGAGAAGCACATGAAATTGCTTTGAATAAATATGTTCTTTTTATTTGAAGACATAACTGTATGTGGTCAACATGCCAACGTCAGCAAAAATTATAAAGTTTTCATGATGCACCACATGTGCACCATTACATGTATTAAAAGAAAAAAAAATACTATATATAACCAACTAATGTGGTACATTTTGATACTACAACGTTGAGTGGCACCGCAGGGAGGAGCACAATGCAAACATGCAACTTGGGGTAAGAAGATGGGTCCCCGGTTCCATCAACCTGCACCAAGTTGCATGTGTGCATTGTGCCCCTGCCTGCGGTGCCACTCAATGTTGTAGTATCAAAATGCACCACATCTGTTGCTATCTATATCAAGGTCAGCATTCCCATTTGAGAAAAGTCTAAAAATGCCTATAAATTTATTTTAAATATGTAGCCAACATGGCTGAACTTTTGCAAACAGTATAAAGTTTTCATGATGAAGCACATGAAATTGCTTTGAAAAAATATGTTCTTTTTATTTCAAGACATATGTGGCCAACATGGCTAGATGTCAGCAAATATTAAGTTTTCATGATGCACCACATGTGCATCATTACATGTATAAAATGAAAAAAAAATGCTATATATATTGCAACAGATGTGGTGCATTTTGATACTACAACGTTGAGTGGCACCGCAGGCAGGGGCACAATGCACACATGCAACTTGGTGCAGGTTGATGGGTCCCCGGTTCCATCAACCTGCACCAAGTTGCATGTGTGCATTGTGCCCTTGCCTGCGGTGCCACCCAATGCCATATTATCAAAATGCAGCACATCTGTTGCAATATATAAGTGCTGTATGATATACTGTGCAGTATGATATACATTGTTTTTAGAGTGGCAGCGCTTTCAGGGGCATAATGCACACATGCAGGTAGGACCGGCTTCAGGCTCCCCGGCACCATCAACTGGACCCAAGCTGCAAGTGTTCATTGTCCACCTGAAAGCGGTGCTACTAAAATGCTGTATATCATAGTGCAACAGATCTATCAAAGTATATACCAGGGCAGCAGGAATGTTACATATACCAACAGATGTGGTGCATTCTGATACTGCGGTGTTGAGTGAAACCGCAGCCAGGGGCTCAATGCACACATGCAGTTAGGGGCAGGAAGATGGGTCCCCGGTACCATCAACCAGTCTCTAGCAGCATGTGTGCATTGTCCGCCTGAAAGCGTTGACACTCACCGTAGTATCAGACTGCACCACATCTGTTGGTATGTATAACAAGGGCACCAGTAATTAAGAATCACCCTACATTTGAAAGAGACTTGTCTCCTCCTTCTCGTCCACTTGTCCCCCCTGTGATATCAAGGAGGTCATAATTGCGGATGAGACGGTAGATGTGTGGCTGGCTTGGGAAGGGTAGCAGGTTTGAGGAGGAGATTGGAAAGTGGGGGAAGGGTGCATGGATGGGGTTGGAGGTTGACTAAAAGGGGAAGGGTGGATGGTTTGATGAGGAGGGGTTTGAGGAGGATGGAAAGTGGCGGAAGGGTAGTTGGATTTGGCCTGTGGTTGTGGATACCCAGAATGATAGCTGGGATGGGGAGTAGTAGATGTAGGGTAGGTGGGTGGTGGTGAACAAAATGACAATGGGAATTGAGGAGCAGGTGCTTTAGGTTCAGGGCCATGGACTCTCCACTCCAGTGTCAGATGCCCTGATAGTGTTTCGTAGAACACCTGCGACACCAGGCGCTGGCACTCAATCTGCTGCTGCGCAGAAACCTTTCCGGATTGATTTGCTGACATATGCAGCAAAGTCGTCAAACTTGTCAGGTTTACGCAGGAGCTGTGAACGTGCCTTTGCTAGGAGAGGGTCCTCTACAAATTTTGTTTTCTGCGGCTTCCTCTTCCTAGTAGGTCACGGCGGAGAGGTAGGTTCCTCAGGGGAGATGTTGATGAGGGCTGGTGTCCGGCTGAGGTCTTCTTCAGGTGTCAGTAGGGTAAAGAGAAACATATTTAGTGGATAGTCTAAATTTTTTTTCAGCGCCAATTTCATCCTTGGGACCACCTGCAGCAACTATACGCGGCACTGCAAAGGCAAAAAGAGTCAGGGAAAAATATAATGCATTCTTCAATGGGGAGGGAGCTGTGGCATGGCAGGAGGAATGTATTAGGTAAAACTATTTAAAAGGCAACTTACCCCTTCGGCCTCATCCACGTCCAGACTTCCCTCTTCGAACTCGGCCATCACCACCATGGACTCCTTAGCAGACCTTTTCTCCAGGAGGAAGTTGAGATCCTTAAAGTACCACAGCTGCGGCACATACATGTTGTCTGCGCCGGCCCCTGACCTCTTGGACTCCTCCACCTTGCAATTTTCCTTCACAAAGACTGTCCGTAGATTGGCGATCTTCTTACGGACCCAGGCCACCGAGGCAGCAGAGAAGGTGGGCTTGGAGTAGTCCACCATCCGTGTATAAGCAGCCTCCCTCTTCTGCTTTTTGCTGTAGTCCGGTGAGGACGTCAGCCACAGACACTCCTCCTCATGGTACAGGCTGATGAAGCCAGAAAGAAACTCACGGTTCTCATAGGACATCTACAGAATGCAAAAAAAGGAAAATTACAAAACATGAAAAAAGTAAACTATTCTGGTTAAATAAAGTTTGTCTTCCAGTTACTGGTGTGAGTTATCTGAAATATGTAGTGAGAATACATTGGTGTGCAGGGTGCAGCAGCATAACGGTGGGATGTGGGTTGCAGTGGTGCAGTATAATGGCCTTTAGGGCGCGGCCACATGGGGCTTGCAGAAGTGCAGTATTTTGGGCAGGGGGGCCTGTATAATCCTGGGTAGAGCAGCAGAAACGGTGGCCAGTGGTGTTAAATAAGAATAATAAGCATTGGTGGTCAGTGGCACAGTATACAGTATAATGGTGTTTAGGGCGCGGCAACATGGGGCTTGCAGTGGCACAGCAATTTGGGCAGGGAAGCCTGTATAATCCTGGGTAGAGCAGCAGAAACGGTGGCCAGTGGTGTTAAATAAGAATAATAAGCATTGGTGGTCAGTGGCACAGTATACAGTATAATGGCGTTTAGGGCGCGGCCACATGGGGCTTGCAGAAGTGCAGCATTTTGGGCAGGGGGGCCTGTATAATCCTGGGTATAGCAGCAGAAACGGTGGCCAGTGGTGTTAAATAAGAATAATAAGCATTGGTGGTCAGTGGCACAGTATACAGTATAATGGCGTTTAGGGCGTGGCCACATGGGGCTTGCAGTGGCACAGCATTTTGGGCAGGGGGGCCTGTATAATCCTGGGTAGAGCAGCAGAAACGGTGGCCAGTGGTGTTAAATAAGAATAATAAGCATTGGTGGTCAGTGGCACAGTATACAGTATAATGGCGTTTAGGGAGCGGCTGGCTGGGGCTTGCAGTGGAGCAGCATTTTGGGCAGGGGCCTATATAAATGTGGGTAGAGCAGCATAGAGGGTGGGCAGTGTTGGCAAAAATGAATAATCATTGGTGGCCAGTGGTATAGCCTATCTTGTGCGGCAGTGTTTTAGTGCGGAGCTCTGCAGCATGCTTCCAGCCTCCTCTCCAGTCATGTGCGCAGTGAGGGGAAGAGGAGTGGCCAGGAAGTCATCTCCTGTCTTCACATATCGCAAATCGCGATGTGATAAATTGAAAGTGGTAAAAAACAGCATGCGATCACGCCCCGATTCGATAAATATTAAGTTCAGCACATAATATCTTGAGACGCGATATTCGACCAGCATCGCATCGAAAGGTACCTTAAATGTGCATACAATCCCCCGATTTCTCTCACAGATGTGGTCGAAATCGAAGGATAGTACCGATAATCTAAGTGTATGGGCACCAGGGCTGTAACTAGGTGTGTGCGGAGGGGGCACCGCACATGGCGCTGCATGGTAGGGGGCGCTGTTGGTGGCAATTGTCAAGTATGTGTTTTAATTACTTTCACTTTCAGTTTCCCCCCTTTTTAAAGCCCAGAATCACCTGACCACCCGTCTCCTTCCAACACCCCTTCTGTCGCTAATACCTATGCAACATTTATAAACTCATCTTGAGATTTCTTTGTTATTCAGTCACACTGTCCTTTATTACATTTCAAGATGCTAACATACCTGGGATTCGAACCCATTGCCTGTGGCATTGCAGTCACTCTATTCATTGAGCTATCTGCCCTTACATAGAAAGGTAGAGAATTCTAAGACAGAGAATTCAAACTATTTGAAGCTTACTTTGTACTTTGTGAAAAAATGATCAACATTGCGGTGGAGTAGATCTATGTAGTGTGTGGCTGAAAGGGATTGGATGTGCGGCTGCACACTACATAGACCTGCTCATTTGCCATGCTGATTATTATTTTTACAAAGTATCAGTAGCTTCATACAATGTTCATAGTTTTTATGCAGGATTAAATAGTTCAATGAGTAGGGTGTCTAATTAGGGTTCAACAAGTCATAGGTTTGAATCCTGGGTATGGCAGTATATTGAAATGTGTTATTTAATAAAGGGTATTGTAACTGAATAACAACAAGCTCTCAAGTTAAGTGCATGAATGTGGTATAAAGAGGATTTGTGTCCAAATCCATTTTCTTGCAGTGTATATATAAAATGAGGAAAGGGGCATCATAGCATGGGCTTTCTCTGGGATCAATCTTGGCATGCCCCTTACCCACAAGGCATTCACCTAATGTCCCTGTTGGGAAAATGAAGAGGGGGGGGGGCGCCATTTCTCTCTCTGGCACAGGGCACCAAAAAGTCTAGTTACGGCTCTGATGGGCACCATTAGAGCTGTTGTCAAGAATCCAAAGGGTTCTATATATGGACATTCAAGTCTCATAATATTGGATCCATTAGAACACTCTGTAACTTCGTATATATATATATATATATATATATATATATATATATATATATTATGTTACAATACTGTTCTTATTTTGTTCCATGCTGGTATGAGGTAATAGGGGCTACTATCCTCTTTCTTTCTCTGAAAAGAAACCCTCGCACCAATACACCCAATATATTCAATGAGCCTCTCAGGCTTACATTTGATACAATTATTTTAAAAAGTTTATAAAATATACCAGTAAATAAAATCTAATTTTACATGATATGTATAATCAAGCTGTTGCCACCTCCCTTTGGGGTAGTAGTTTTCCTTTAGCTACCAGAAATTTGGAGTGATCTCCATAGGAGAGCTCCTTCCTGACAAATTGGTTATGATAGCTGAAGTTAAAACTACTACACCAATGGTAGTTTGCACCAGCTTGAAAGATAAAAACGGTATTATAACACTGGACAATTTTGAGGTAGACTATATCATTGGACAATACTTATATTGAAGCATCCCCTCGGATTTTGTTGTGTAATTGTGGCTTTAGCCATCAGATGACCTTCATATAATTGAGTGTATTTGTTTTATTTTTTAAGCATATATTGTGTTACATTGAAAATTTGGCGCCTACGCAGGTTATTAATATATCTATCCATCTATCTAATATATATATATATATATATATATAATATATATTATATATTTAATATATACTGTATACACATACATACAGTATATATATATATATATATATATATATAGTTCCAGAAGAGGTCGCACTCGCACATAAAGATATATGACATCAACTGGGGTGACTCCCAAGAGGTCCAGAGTGTTAGTCCGGGCATCAACATATAGAAAGGCAGTATAAAGGGGCACTCACCAGAGTATTGCACGTAAAAGCATTAATTTTTAATTCATACTTATCAAGGTGATTTCAAACAAAAGTTCTTTCAACGTTTCGATCCCTCAGGATCATCATCAGGAAAATACAGCGATAACAGCATGTACAGAGAGTTGCATCTGTTCATATACACCAGTGTCTATATATATACACATACACTGCTCAAAAAAATAAAGGGAACACTAAATAACACATCCTAGATCTGAATGAATGAAATATTCTTGTTATATACTTTGTTCTTTACATAGTTGAATGTGCTGACAACAAAATCACACAAAAATTATCAATGGAAATAAAATGTATTAACCCATGGAGGTCTGGATTTGGAGTCACCCTCAAAATTAAAGTGGAAAAACACACTACAGGCTGATCCAACTTTGATGAAATGTCCTTAAAACAAGTCAAAATGAGGCTCAGTAGTGTGTGTGGCCTCCACGTGCCTGTATGACCTCCCTACAACCCACACAAGTGGCTCAGGTAGTGCAGCACATCCAGGATGGCACATCAATGTGAGCTGTGGCAAGAAGGTTTGCTGTGTCTGTCAACGTAGTGTCCAGAGCATGGAGGCGCTACCAGGAGACAGGCCAGTACATCAGGAGATGTGGAGGAGGCCGTGGGGGGGCAACAACCCAGCAGCAGGACCGCTACCTCCGCCTTTGTGCAAGGAGGAACAGGAGGAGCACTGCCAGAGCCCTGCAAAATGACCAACAGCAAGCCACAAATGTGCATGTGTCTACTCAAATGATCAGAAATAGACTCAATGAGGGTGGTATGAGGGCCCGACGCCCACAGGTGGGGGTTGTGCTTACAGCCCAACACCATGCAGGACGTTTGGCATTTGCCAGAGAACACCAAGATTGTCAAATTCACCACTAGCGCCCTGTGCTCTTCACAGATAAAAGCGGGTTCTCACTGAGCACATGTGACAGACGTGACAGAGTCTGCAGACGCCAAGGAGAATGTTCTGCTGTCTGCAACATCCTCCAGCATGACCGGTTTGGCAGTGGGTCAGTAATGGTGTGGGGTGGCATTTCTTTGGGGGCCCACACAGCCCTCCATGTGCTTGCCAGAGGTAGCCTGACTGCCATTAGGTACCGAGATGAGATCCTCAGACCCCTTGTGAGACCATATGCTGGTGCGGTTGGCCCTGGGTTCCTCCTAATGCAAGACAATGCTAGACCTCATGTGGCTGGAGTGTGTCAGCAGTCCCTGCAAGACGAAGGCATTGATGCTATTGACTGGCCCGCCCATTCCCCAGACCTGAATCCAATTGAGCACATCTGGGACATCATGTCTCACTCCATCCACCAATGCCACGTTGCACCACAGACTGTCCAGGAGTTGGCGGATGCTTTAGTCCAGGTCTGGGAGGAGATCCCTCAGGAGACCATCCGCCACCTCATCAGAAGCATGCCCAGGCATTGTAGGGAGGACATACAGGCACGAGGAGGCCACAGACACTACTGAGCCTCATTTTGACTTGTTTTAAGGACATTACATCATAGTTGGATCAGCCTGTAGTGTGTTTTTCTACTTTAATTTTGAGGGTGACTCCAAATCCAGACCTCAATGGGTTAATAAATTTGATTTCCATTGATATTTTTTGTGTGATTTTGTTGTCAGCACATTCAACTATGTAAAGAACAAAGTATTTAATAAGAATATTTCATTCATTCAGATCTAGGTTGTGTTATTTTAGTGTTCCCTTTATTTTTTTGAGCAGTGTATATATATTTATTTTGTTGCACATGGTTCAGTGCACATATAAAATATTTGTAAACTAGCAGGGCATCATTTGATCCAAAAAGCCAAAAAAGGTTTATTTTATTACAGATACCACCAAGTGTAATGTACAGAGATTACAGGTTTTACATATCTGAAGATAGTCAAAGTTTTGATCCGGTAGTACAGCACCATTATCAAGACTTTCAACAAGGAACATATTTAATACATTTGTGTTTCAAACTACAGGGTGATTCAAAAGTTGCAGTACACCCTTTTGTTTCAAAAACTGTGCAGGAAATGGGAAAACTGAATATTCCAGTAAGGGTGAGGTGGGCTATCTTTTACGGTATGTACCGAACATGGGCGCCATCTTAAAATTCAGAAAGGCTTGTATATAAAATTAATTAACACATTTATTATCAACATATAGATTAACCATAAAAATACAATAAAATGTATAGTGCCACGTTAAAAGCCTGTGTATATAAATAATTTAGAATTCCACACTGCTGGCTAGGAAACCACTCAAATTAGGACTAATGTCACTTGGTATGACCATCAATAATCGGTTACTGACATATACAGATGTAGCCACCTTTATCTTGAGTGGCCGCGGCGGTTGGCCCGTTCGACCATACGCAGCGTACTGTGGCGTAGCGAGGCGCGCCTAGCCACAGAGAGGCTATCTAATCGCACAGAGACAGACATTTGACGTTTGGCGTTACCTTTACGTGTAATACCTGCGATCAGCCACCAGATGTCGCTTTTTACAATCACCACTGCGCATGCGTGTGGTCTCCCGTAAAATACAATACTGACATACATAATAAGGACTACTTTACTAAGGCGTCTCATTACGCTGCATACAGCAAATACTGTACTCATTACGCTGCATTATTTAATACAGTACTGTACAGTATATACAGTACGACACCGACGCAAATACAGTAGTACAGCATACAGTATATGATCATCTACAATACTTTATGAATACTGTATGTGAGCGTCCGAGTCCCGCAGACAAAACACTACTGTAAAACCAGTAGTGTACACTGTCGCAAATGGATGTGTGTTACAAGTTCACTATTGCCTCTCAAGATTAGGAATTTTCTACAGTATGTTATCGTCTTAATCCCGTAGCCATTACAGCATAATCAAAACCAACGGATTTATACATTTGTCTGCGGCGAAGTGGTGAAGTGTTTCGCTTCCTATACTCAGAGTCCAGGGTTCGATTCCTTAAGTACTAATGCATGTTACTGTAGTTTTTTTCAGACACTTTATTATTTTTTTTATTCACCCCCACCTCGTGGCAGGCAGCAGTTGGGTATGGAATGAGAAATGGCATAAGCTGTGCAGGCTACGGGGCGATGCTGAAGGAGCGTCACAATCCCCTAGCCAAAATACACAGAGATACTGTAAGCGTATACTGTAAGATACTGTAAGCGTGAGATACTGTATTGAGCTAGGGGATTGTGACGCTCCTTCAGCATTGCCCCCTGAACTGTGAAATGTACAGTATGCCATATTGTATCTCACTCCATATCCGAGCGCTGCCACGTGCTGGGAGTTCACGGTCGGCGGCCATGTTGTCAGGTTGCTAAGCGATCCAGCTCGGTATACCGTAATGTGCATAGACCTCGCTTATCCCAATGTAATTGAGCTAGGGGATTGTGACGCTCCTTCAGCATCGCCCCGTAGCCTGCACAGCTTATGCCATTTCTCATTCCATACCCAACTGCTGCCTGCCACGAGGTGGGGGTTCAGGAGGTGGGGGTTCATGGGTAGTGGTCGTTTTGACAGTGTGCTATGCGATTGAGTCCGGTGTACCGTAATACTGTATGCAATCCTACAGTAGCTTATCCCTCCCCTGTGTATTTTGGCTAGGGGATTGTGACGCTCCTTCAGCATTGCCCCCTGAACTGTGAAATGTATGCCATATTGTATCTCACTACATATCCGAGCGCTGCCACGTGCTGGGAGTTCACGGTCGGCGGCCATTTTGTCAGGTTGCTAAGCGATCCAGCTCGGTATACCGTAATGTGCATAGACCTCGCTTATCCCAATGTAATTGAGCTAGGGGATTGTGACGCTCCTTCAGCATTGCCCCCTGAACTGTGAAATGTATGCCATATTGTATCTCACTACATATCCGAGCGCTGCCACGTGCTGGGAGTTCACGGTCGGCGGCCATGTTGTCAGGTTGCTAAGCGATCCAGCTCGGTATACCGTAATGTGCATAGACCTCGCTTATCCCAATGTAATTGAGCTAGGGGATTGTGACGCTCCTTCAGCATTGCCCCCTGAACTGTGAAATGTACAGTATGCCATATTGTATCTCACTACATATCCGAGCGCTGCCACGTGCTGGGAGTTCACGGTCGGCGGCCATGTTGTCAGGTTGCTAAGCGATCCAGCTCGGTATACCGTAATGTGCATAGACCTCGCTTATCCCAATGTAATTGAGCTAGGGGATTGTGACGCTCCTTCAGCATTGCCCCCTGAACTGTGAAATGTATGCCATATTGTATCTCACTACATATCCGAGCGCTGCCACGTGCTGGGAGTTCACGGTCGGCGGCCATGTTGTCAGGTTGCTAAGCGATCCAGCTCGGTATACCGTAATGTGCATAGACCTCGCTTATCCCAATGTAATTGAGCTAGGGGATTGTGACGCTCCTTCAGCATTGCCCCCTGAACTGTGAAATGTATGCCATATTGTATCTCACTACATATCCGAGCGCTGCCACGTGCTGGGAGTTCACGGTCGGCGGCCATGTTGTCAGGTTGCTAAGCGATCCAGCTCGGTATACCGTAATGTGCATAGACCTCGCTTATCCCAATGTAATTGAGCTAGGGGATTGTGACGCTCCTTCAGCATTGCCCCCTGAACTGTGAAATGTATGCCATACTGTATCTCACTACATATCCGAGCGCTGCCACGTGCTGGGGGTTCACGGTCGGTGGCCATTTTTAGTGTGCATAGAACTCGCTTATCCACATAGGCCCCTGTGTTTTTAACTACTATATTGAGATGCACATTTCTAGGCCTACAGTATTTAATATACAGTAAGCAGCATTGTTGTTAGGCTTTACGCTACCCACTTTGCAAATCTGTTTCCTCGTAGGCAGACTTGCTGTGTGGATCTTCTCCGACCTTTCAGAAATCTCCTGATAATTTGCTCTCCGTTTCTGCCTTCGAAAACTTCTTGACAGGCCATACTGTTCCAGCTCATTGACACAGTTTCGTCATACAGTATTTGACCGGTAATTCTTTCATTTACGGTTTACAATTATTTATATACTGTACGTAAATGATGAATGTCCCTGTGCATTGCTCCATGGCCTGTACAACTTATCCCGGTGTACTGTATTTTAAAATGTATACCATCTCTCACTACATATCCGAGCGCTGCCACGTGCTGGGAGTTCACGGTCGGTGGCCATTTTTAGTGTGCATAGAACTCGCTTATCCACATAGGCCCCTGTGTTTTTAACTACTATATTGAGATGCACATTTCTAGGCCTACAGTATTTAATATACAGTAAGCAGCATTGTTGTTAGGCAATAATTGAAGAATTTACATACAGTACTGACATGTACTGTATGTAATGCTTGTACATCATGTCAGTCGACCCTTATGCTGTACACTACTGTAAGTCTCACAGGGCCCATGCACTTCCAAGGAGGGTTATTTACTGTACTGTATCTGTTTCATACAGGAAACTAATTGCAGTCCATAACACTAATATTAAGCCCACTCCATTATCCACTCCTCCCCTGTGTATTAAACACCCCCTACCACCCTGGAAGTCATGTACCAGGGCCCCTTCATTCAGCACAATGCCCCCTTCTACAGTTTAGTGTTCTCCTTCCTGCCCCATCTGTGCAGTAAAGGAATAATTAGCAGAAATTATTTCTCCAGGTCCTACTGTACATACTGAGCGAAAGATAGAACCCCCCCTATCCCCCGCGGAGCATCAAAGCTGCCGCTGATAGCTCCCCCCACCCCTTCCGCTGGTGAGTGGGTAGGGGCCCCAGTGCATTGCTGTGTCCAGGGGCCCACACTGCTGTTAAGATGGCTCTAGTAATTGAGCTAGGGGATTGTGACGCTCCTTCAGCATTGCCCCTGGACTGTACCATACTGTATCTCACTCCATATCCAAGCGCTGCCACATGCTGGGAGTTCACGGTCGGTGGCCATTTTGTCAGGTTGCTAAGCGATCCAGCTCGGTATAACGTAATGTACATAGACCTTGCTTATCCCGGTGTACTACAGGTATGTGCAGTAGTACTGAATGATTGCTATCACTTGTGGTGAAACACCTATCTTATCAAATACAGTAACTACTGTACAGTATAGTTGTTCGCACAGGTGATGGTAATCATACTGTATATTTAAACTGAAGTCCGTAACAGAGCATTCTGTCCCTCCTGCAGAGGTTCTTGTTGGGAGGCACAGGGAAAAAAGGCAAATACTGTACAGTACTGTATTTGCACTTTACTGTTGTGCACTTTATTTGAAAATGTACAGTTGTTTGCTATTTTTAGCATGCTGTGCTTTACATGTTTTCTTATTGTGGTTTTTATATTTTTAGACAAAAGACAAAGAATGCAGACTACCAGATTTTACGGGAGTGCCAAAACCCACCCATCAGTGGCACAGAAACTTGCTGCAGTAGTCCCACAAAAGAAGAAGAAAACTGCCAAGGCGGCTCAGAAAGAAAATGTGGTGAAACCACGAAAAAATGCCAAGGCAAAGAATAATACGTTGGAGATGATATGTGGTGTGGCAAATGATGTAATTGTTCCATCTCCTGCAGATCACAGTGTTCAGCCAATGAATCTGGAAATACCGGTGCTAGAGGACGTGACAAACACGCTGCATCAGGAAGCTTCTTTTTTGGACCATGTAGCCACCCCTGGACAAGAAGACATGACACATTCACCACGAAGAAAGTTGCATTTCACAGATGTGAACACCAAAGTGCAGGACTGCCAGTGTACCTGTCCTGTTTTACTAAAGGAGCTACTCAGTAAGGTGACCAATATGGAGTCAGAAGTTGGTGGACAGGTCAATCAGCTGCAGACCGATGTGGCTGGCCTTAAAGAAGGCATAAAGGAACAGATGGTAGAAGCCATGAAGAAAGTCATTGAACAAACGAGGGAAGAATGGCAAGTTGGAGTTTGCCGCACCATCATTGCAACACACCACCAAGCGGTTCAAGTCAGCGGCCTGGACGACCGAGGCCTGGAGGACCGCAGAGGAGGCCTGGACGACCGCAGAGGAGGCCTGGACGACGTCAGCGGCATGGAGGACCGCAGAGGAGGCCTGGAGGACCGCAGAGGAGGCCTGGAGGACCGCAGAGGAGGCCTGGAGGACCGCAGAGGCCTGGACCACAGCAGCGGACTGGACGAAGTCAGCGACTTGGACGACCGCAGAGGAGGCCTGGAGGACCGCAGAAGAGACCTGGAGGACCGCAGAAGAGACCAGGAGGACCGCAGAAGAGACCTGGAGGACCGCAGAGGAGGCCTGGAGGACCGCAGAGGAGGCCTGGAGGACCGCAGAGGGCTGGACGACCGCAGAGGAGGCCTGGAGGACCGCAGAAGAGACCTGGACGACCGCAGCGGACTGGACGAAGTCAGCGGCATGGAGGACCGCAGAGGAGGCCTGGACGACCGCAGCGGACTGGACGAAGTCAGCGGCATGGAGGACCGCAGAGGAGGCCTGGAGGACCGCAGCGGACTGGACGAAGTCAGCGGCATGGAGGACCGCAGAGGAGGCCTGGAGGACCGCAGAAGAGACCTGGAGGACCGCAGAGGCCTGGACCACAGCAGCGGACTGGACGAAGTCAGCGACTTGGGCGAACGCAGAGGAGGCCTGGAGGACCGCAGAAGAGACCTGGAGGACCGCAGAGGAAACATGGAGGACCGCAGAGGAGGCCTGGAGGACCGCAGAGGAGGCCTGGAGGACCGCAGAGGAGGCCTGGAGGACCGCAGAGGAGGCCTGGAGGACCGCAGAGGCCTGGACCACAGCAGCGGACTGGACGAAGTCAGCGACTTGGGCGAACGCAGAGGAGGCCTGGAGGACCGCAGAAGAGACCTGGAGGACCGCAGAGGAAACATGGAGGACCGCAGAGGAGGCCTGGAGGACCGCAGAGGAGGCCTGGAGGACCGCAGAGGCCTGGACCACAGCAGCGGACTGGACGAAGTCAGCGACTTGGACGACCGCAGAGGAGGCCTGGAGGACCGCAGAAGAGACCTGGAGGACCGCAGAAGAGACCTGGAGGACCGCAGAGGAGGCCTGGAGGACCGCAGAGGAGGCCTGGAGGACCGCAGAGGGCTGGACGACCGCAGAGGCCTGGATTCAAGTGTGCTGTTGCCAGGAACACCAATGATGACCAGCACACCTGCTCACAGGCCACTTCGCAATACATTCGGAGGCTCTCTGAACAATATTGCCCTGGCTGTCATCTCAACTTCCCTGGACGACCATCTGTACAGAGCTTCAAATGGACATATTCAGAAATATGCATATTCTCTGTTCCAGCACCATGTACGGTACGACAAATACTTGACGTGGGCCAATCGTGTGAACTTTGATGGTTCCAAGGGCAAACTTCCGCTGCCCAAAAATCTGGTACATGACATCATGGCTAGGTGTGAACGCCGCGTGAGGATTGGTGATCCAGAAAAGAGGAAGATAAGGGATACCATAAACTCTGTGCTGAGAACGAAGAGGAAAATGACTTGGAAGCTCGACTATGATGAAACCAGATCATTACCTAACTCCTAGCTTCTGCACATCAGCTTCACACAGCTGAAGTTAAAAAATTGTGTCAATGTACCTGTATTACCTGTACATTTTCTGGGGCTGCATGCACTGTGCTGAATCCACTTGGAGCAGCTCGGTTACTCAAAGGGGAGTGCATGAACTTGGCTCACCACATTCCTGGTAATGTAAGGGCCTGTTACAAGTTGCCCCTTTTATTCCTGTTGATTTTTTCGGCGCTGCTGTATCTATCCAGTAGCAGCCGAGTCCATTGTGCTGTGTCCATCTGGGGCCTTGGGCTGCGTTTCCATCCAGGGGCTGCTGTTGTCAGTCCTCTATTCTGGTGTCCGTATGCGACAGTGTTAAAAAGCAAAAGACAAAAACGAAAAATAATTCCAAAAAGCAAAACCTAAAAATAAAGTACAAAAACCATTACCCCGCACCACCACCACAAAAAAATAAATTATAAAAATGTTAAAGTTGATATTGTTACTGTATTTGTGCTGTTACCTTTTGATTAAAGTACCGTACAGTATGTGTGATGTTGGCTTTATTACAATACAGTACAGTATGTGTGATGTTACATGTTCCAAATGACTTTGTCCGTAAATAAAGTGTTTCTTAAAATAAACATGACGTGGTTTCCAATGTTTGTATTCCCAACTTCCTGTACTGTATAAATTAGTACTACTGTATGATGGGAATTCAATTAAGAGTGGTATACTGTATGTAAAACAACTTGGTTAGGCATCTTGCATTTCATATTTTAATAAAAACCACAGGAAACTTCTATTTTTAAAAGTTTATTGAAGAAAAAAAAGGTGTTTTTTTTTTTAAATAAAGTTTGAAAGTTAATTAAAACAAAAAAGTAGTTTGTTCTTCGTTACATTCTTTTCTTGTGTATATAGATATCTGTGGGGAAAAAAAAAAAAGTATTAAAGTAAAGACACTCATGTTCATTTGTTTTCCAAGAAAATTTGTGGAACCACACAGCCCAGCAATAAGTCATGCTGGGCTGTGTGGTTCCACAAAAGGCATGCGGTACAAAGTGAAATAGTGGTGTCAGTGGTCAGCACTTTGACACGCTAACATTTGTGGAACCACACAGCAATGGCTGACACACATAAAATGGCTGACACACACAAAATGCCTGACACACACAAAATGCCTGACACACACAAAATGCCTGACACACACATGCTGGAGTGAAAACACATGTTTGCCAAACAGTCGACAGCACATGTCGGCAAGATGGCCGACCAAACTTGCTCCAAATCACCCCAAACTGGCCAGAAAGCACCCCAGCACACTCAGGAGGTACTGTACACCACAGCTAAATTAGGAGAGAATTTCATTACAAACAGCCAGATCTTGCAGATTATCTGCCAGATAATTGTATGGTGTACAGTATGCCTATCTTATACAGTAGAAAAAGATACTATACAATGGAGTACAAGAACAAAAATTTTTATTAAATAAAATTAAATAAAACTTAATAAAATATTAAAATAGTGGTCCACTAGGAGGTGGACCACCACCCGCTGGAGCTGGATGGCACGCTGCAACTGTTCTGTGGGAAAAAAAGGACAGTATTACAAAACAAATACTGAATACTTTACAGTGTAGTAATGGCAATACAGTACTGTACTTTACTCTATATTAGACAATATTGTTATTTACAATGTACAGTACTGTATTGTCAGTACAGTAAATCAAACACTACTGTATGCTGTCGAGGTAATTTAAACATTGCTTTAGTTTACCTCTTGTATAAGTGGGCTGCTGCCTGCCCGCTTCTGGGCCAGCCCACCTATCTTGCCCCTGTCTGGGGCCCCCATAAATAATTGGCACTATATTGGAGAAAAAAAAACATTTAGTCACATTCAAATAGTAAACAATTATTACTGTATACTGTAGGTACAGTATTATACTGTATTGCTGGTATTCAAAATATAAAGTACTGTACAAGAGTTTAGCTTCAATAGGTCATAAACAAATTGTCAAAGGAATTAAACACCACAGTACAAATACTGTAGACATTTACTGTATGTATTAGCAGTCATGACATTTCATGACCGCTTCAGAAAAAAGAGGGTTACAGTACTGTAGGTGGTGTTGTAGGGAGTACTATCCATAATAGTGGACTGTACTCAGAGCCAGCCATAAATAATATGATTCCCTAGTCAAGTTTTTGGATGCTGCCCCCTTGCACAGATGCTATTTCCGCCTCTGAGCCTGTACCCCTTTCCCAGCACCATCACCCCTCAACCATAGCAGTCGTCATTTTGGTGCTCCTCCAACTTACTGTACTGTATGTTTAAAATAGCAACAGTGTGCACATTCGGTGTGCATCCCAAAACGGTGCATGTTCTTGCTGGGAAGGGGCAAGGCCACACAGTAATTCCCCAATCTGAAATGACGCCACACAGTACTGCAACTTTATTCACAACATATCATGCAATAGTGTCTCTTTTTCTCGTTACATCATATGATAGTACCACATTACTCCTCAAAGTATTCCCACTTATTCACATTGCATCACATCATATTGCTCTTTGTTCACATTAGACCACACAGTAGTGCCCTTGCTACAGTATATGTTACACAACAAAGTACTGTATACACATAATGCTGCACATTAGTAATGCATTTTGTATGCACAGAATATACTGTAGGCATGCTGCATATCATATTAATCAGCAGAAGCTGCTTGTGCCCCTGGGCATTTGGCAAGTATGCCTATGCCTAGGGCAGGCTCAGTTTGTACAGTTTGTACTGTAAGGTTATGTCAGAGGGTGTGAAGATGATCAGCTCAGTGTTATACATGTTACAGTAAGTTAGAATACAGTACAGTGCATTATGTATTTCTATTTTATTACCAGGTGTCTCCTCCACTGGTTGGCGACGGACTGTAAAAAGATAATACAGTACAGTTAGTCATATCAGTTTGACTTAAAATAATGTTGGAGAAAAAAAAATACTGTAATTACAGTACCAACTATTGCTACTGTACAGTATATTTACCAAAAATGTATTCTGGCTCGTCGTCTGTGGGTAAAAGAGAAGAATATTATAAGATACAGTATACAGTAAAAAGTATAGTAATAGTACACTAGTGTCCAGGCCCAGTGTCAGGTGGGTAAAAAAAGGTATGCTTGTGACAGGCATGGTGATTCCAAGGGACCCCACCGAGACCATCAGAAAATTTGTGAGTGACCCGTATGCCGGTGATTATGACTAGAATAAGGTACAGTAGCAACTCTTTTTTCTTTTGAATTATGTATACTGTACAGTACTGTACTGTATGTGCATATTGTACAGTACACTTAAAATATTTAGCAGTTACTGTTGTGGTAATTTTTGGGATGACAGTATTAGCATACTGTAAGCATCCAACTGAGGCCCCCAAACAGATGCCGCCACTAGGTACAGTACGTGCCTCTCGTGCCTAATGGGAAATTCATCACTGACAGTATCTAGAGAGATGAATGGAGAGACAGTGACAAGGGGTGAGAGAGAGAGAGAGAGAGAGAGAGAGAAATTGAGTAAGATGGGTGTTTTTTTTAGAACAGGATGTTGTCCATACAGTAGCAACCAATCAAATATTACCTACTGTACTGTATTATCGTCTGTAAGTGTAACTAGATACTGTAAATGTTAATGTGGGATGTGATCGGTTGCTACTGTATGGGCAATATCACCAGTTCAAACAAAAACAATTTTCATCCGATTTCTACGCATTTGCCAGAAAAATCTGATGAAAAGTGCTACTCTGATGGCATCAGATCAATGTCAGTAATAATTCTTACCACTAAATGCAGCAGCAGCATCATCATCATCCTCCTCCTCCTCCGTGGCCTGTTCCAGTGTAGGGCCTGTGAAAAAAAACATTAATGTGAAAAAAAAAAAAGGTTAATTCCAGGAAATACACATACCCTCCAACATGGTACAAAATGCTCTGGTTCTGGACTTCCCTCTTAATTTATTATTGCCATCACCTGTGAAGAAACAGCTTTCTTATCATATAACTAGTTCAACACAGGTGATGGAAATCATAAATTAAGAGGGAAGTCTAGAAACAGAGCAGTGCGGCGGGTCATGTTGGAGGGTCTGCATACAGAAACATAGAATTTGATGACAAATACTGTAAGAACCACTTTGCCCATCTAATCTGCCTCTTTTTTTTAACCTTTTTTTTACATGAAATATACTTTTGTATTCTGTGTTGAATACAGTAAAGCAAAAATTCAGTCAGGAATTGGAGGAGGAGAGTAAATTTCGCACACAGAGACGAGAATGTCGAGGCCAGAATCAGGGGGTAGTGGAGGAGGGTTAGGATACCGTACCTCACCCTGTTGGGATTGCTGCAATCAGGATGCCACTGTCGGTCACCTGACCGCTAGAATCCTGACTGCTGGTCACGCAAACCCAACCCATTGGTTTAACACAATGTACAGTACAGTACAATACTGCAGTTTACTTACCAAGTTGGGGAGAGGGTTTTTCATCCTCACTGTCAATAATTACTGAGTTGAAAATAAAAAAATATTATAAACAAAATACAGTAGAGTACAGTTACTACAAAATTGCACAGTAGTACAGTGCTACAGGAGGCAGAGATATATTCATAATACAGTAGGAGCAGAATGACTGTCCAGCGGTAGGGGACATACAGTACTGTATTTAAAAGACCTGCTGTCTGGATCCCGACATTCAGAATGCAGAGTGTGGATTCAGAGTATGATTGGAGGGTTAGGCTAGTGGAGGGTGGGTCGGATGCACAATTTTGGGCACCATAATACAAAATGGATATCGTGGAACTACAAAAGGTTTAGAGGCGGGCGACCAAAGTGATGAAGTGGATTGAGAAGATGGAATACAAGGAAAGGCAGGCTAGGCATGTTTACATTGGAAAAGAGGAGATTAAGAGGGGACATGATTAACCTTTACAAATATACTGTATACAGTAAGGGGACAATACACAGGAACGGTTTTTGATAAGATGGACACAGAGGACACGTGCACAGTAACTCTTGTTGAAGTAGAGGCGATTTCGCACAGAGGCGAAAAGGGGTCTTCACAGTGAGGGAAATACTGTACAGTACATGTTTGGAATTCCCTGCCTGAAAAGTAATAAAAGTGGACTTGGTCAATACTTTTAAGAATGGGCTTGAGAAAATCCTACTGTACTTACTATAATCTGGCTCCTCTTCCCCCAAATCAATGGGAATGAGCTCCTCCTCTGTATCAATTACGAGGCGGTCTGTGTGTAAAAGATGACAAGTATTGTAAAATACAAAAATTACAGTAATACTGTAGGAAACTAGTGTGTCTGTAACAAAAAGTAATTATTACCACTTCCGGAGCTCTCGGATGCAGCAGCAGGTGGTGGTGGTGGTGGTGTTGGTACTGTGGGAAAAAAAATAACAGTACTGTAAGTGAAGCTGTCAATTTGAAACATGTACTGTACAGTATCCAGGACACATGTACAGTAGTGTAACAACGATGACAGTAGCACCAGAATTCTCGTTACACAATACCTGGCAGCGCAGCAGGTGGTGGTGGTGGTGGTGGTACTGTGGGAAAAAAAATAACAGTACTGTAAGTGAAGCTGTCAATTTGAAACATGTACTGTACAGTATCCAGGACACATGTACAGTAGTGTAACGATGACAGTCACACCAGAATTCTCGTTACACAATACCTGGCAGCGCAGCAGGTGGTGGTGGTGGTGGTGGTGGTGGTGGTGGTACTGTGGGAAAAAAAATAACAGTACTGTAAGTGAAGCTGTCAATTTGAAACATGTACTGCACAGTATCCAGGACACATGTACAGTAGTGTAACAACGATGACAGTAGCACCAGAATTCTCGTTACACAATACCTGGCAGCGCAGCAGGTGGTGGTGGTGGTGGTACTGTGGGAAAAAAAATAACAGTACTGTAAGTGAAGCTGTCAATTTGAAACATGTACTGCACAGTATCCAGGACACATGTACAGTAGTGTAACAACGATGACAGTAGCACCAGAATTCTCGTTACACAATACCTGGCAGCGCAGCAGGTGGTGGTGGTGTTGGTACTGTGGGAAAAAAAATAACAGTACTGTAAGTGAAGCTGTCAATTTGAAACATGTACTGCACATTATCCAGGACACATGTACAGTAGTGTAACAACGATGACAGTAGCACCAGAATTCTCGTTACACAATACCTGGCAGCGCAGCAGGTGGTGGTGGTGTTGGTACTGTGGGAAAAAAAATAACAGTACTGTAAGTGAAGCTGTCAATTTGAAACATGTACTGTACAGTATCCAGGACACATGTACAGTAGTGTAACAATGATGACAGTAGCACCAGAATTCTCGTTACACAATACCTGGCAGCGCAGCAGGTGGTGGTGGTGGTGGTGGTACTGTGGGAAAAAAAATAACAGTACTGTAAGTGAAGCTGTCAATTTGAAACATGTACTGTACAGTATCCAGGACACATGTACAGTAGTGTAACGATGACAGTCACACCAGAATTCTCGTTACACAATACCTGGCAGCGCAGCAGGTGGTGGTGGTGGTGGTGGTGGTGGTGGTGGTACTGTGGGAAAAAAAATAACAGTACTGTAAGTGAAGCTGTCAATTTGAAACATGTACTGCACAGTATCCAGGACACATGTACAGTAGTGTAACAACGATGACAGTAGCACCAGAATTCTCGTTACACAATACCTGGCAGCGCAGCAGGTGGTGGTGGTGGTGGTACTGTGGGAAAAAAAATAACAGTACTGTAAGTGAAGCTGTCAATTTGAAACATGTACTGCACAGTATCCAGGACCAAAAAGGGGTCCGGCCAATAAACAATCTGCATCAGAGAAGCAAGATACAGTATGCTTAAAGTATACAGTACTACTGTATATACTAGATCGCCAACAAACGTAAATTAACAAACAACTATCACTGGAATTTACCATCCTCATCCCGTAGCGAAGCACGGGTATTCAGCTATCTACAATGTTATTTATACTTTGTGTTTAATATTTACATTTAGTTTTGTAAACAGACATTCTTAACATTAACGGATTGCAGCGAGTTATCTGTGATGGTCAGGACAGGGGGTTGGGACTATAGAAATCACTATGTACTGTACACTACTGTATTTGACAATACTTACCAGCTTGGCGGCGCCTGTCCCGCCTCCTGTGACGTCGTGCTACCAGCCCTGTAAAAATATATATACAGTATAATGGCAGCATACTGTACAGCCAATGAAATTCAACATTGACAGCATCTTTATGACATCACAATAAATGGAATTGTTCATTCTAGTACCCTGCACCTAATCACTCAGGAGGGCATAGTGTACTGTACTGTCTTCAAAACTTAAGGGGCACATTTCTAAATGTGACATACAGTACACTTACAGTATCGCTACAGTACAGTAGGTCCAGGGTATTAGACAGAACACTACCTTTATAGACATTGTAACACACATAAGCATTGCCCTTATAAACATTATGACACACATCAGCATGCAGCCCTCCCACCCTTAACCATCTCAGTACTGTTCATTACATTACAAATTGATTTCATGACAGATGATGCAGTACTCACCTGAATTCATCTTATTCACGTCATGTCACAGTAGTGCAGTTTATTCACGTCACATTACTGTCCTTGATTCACGTTGTGTCACACAGTAGAGCACCGTATTCACGTCACAGTACTGTCCTTGATTCACGTTGTGTCACACAGTAGAGCACCTTATTCACGTCACAGTACTGTCCTTGATTCACGTTGTGTCACACAGTAGAGCACCGTATTCACGTCACAGTACTGTCCTTGATTCACGTTGTGTCACACAGTAGAGCACCTTATTCACGTTACTGTACGTCACAGTAGTGCAGTAGTATATCCACATTACGTCACAAAGTAGAGATCTGCCAGTCATGAACCTTATGCAAGAGTAATGCACGTCAGAACACATTAGGCCACTGTAACATCCCTTAGAATAATTTCTGCCAAAGTAACATCCCTTAGAACACTGTACTATCTGAAACACAAATTTCGGCACACTGCAATTAAACCACACAATGCACTGCACGACTGCGTGATATGACAAACTGCACATTTCCCTGCAAAATATGATACAATGTACACTACACAAAAAACTGCAATTACCACATGTGTATACAGTACACTGCACGACAGTGCTGGCCCTAGCCAGGTACAGATACAGCCGCAGTCACGCAAAATATAGGCATGCCGCATATCATTTTAATCAGCAGAAGCTGCTGGTGCCCCTAAGCATAGCAAATGCCCTAGGCATTTGCCTACTGTAGTTTGCCTATGCCTAAGGCCGGCTCTGCTGCACGATGTGATTCACTATGTATTACAATCACTGCACAATACCATATTCTGAATGTACACTGCATGACACGCTGCAATTACGCAGCACGATACACTGTGATACATTGCATATACTGTACACTGCATGATACTGTACACTGCACAATCGTAGACCACCTGGATTGTAAAGAACTACTGTATATACACAAGTTTAAAAAAATAACAATTGTTTTTGTAAAACGCATGTCGATCTTTTTCCATGTCAACTTAACGACCATGTCAACCTACAGTAACTGGTGTCAACCAATTTCAAAAGCCGCACCATCTAGGTCGACGCAAAAAAACAAATTGACCTTTTGACCCGGGTTAATGTTTGGTCCTTGTTTAACCATTTGTTTACCACAAATACTGTACAGTGCTGTATAGACCGGATACCTGCTGCTACAGCAGCCCCTGCTATAATGTACTGTACCTGTAACTACAGTAACTTAAAGTACAGTTATCTACAGTAATGTACTGTACTTACAATCCCTTATGGCCTGCAGGCGTCGTGGGGTCCGCCTCACGAGGTCACTCCGCCCCATTGCTGTTGGTTTATGCCTTAGAGGACTCGGACGCTCGCATTTGTAAAGCACGGTGTTTTCCTCCGCCTCCTGCTAGCCTGTTGCCCTTCCCCCATGGGAGCCTGCACAGATCATGCAGTAGACAGGGAGGGAATGCAGGTCATGTGCAATACACAAACGCCCACTGTAGTACTATTTTGCTCACTTACAGTACCGTACTGTAGGTTGCATTTAGCGTAAAGAATCGCTCCTGCAGATGTACTTTGATTTACAGTATGTGAAACCTGTGTGCATCCTTCCATTGGATGTACTGTATTGGAGAGAATTTTTTTTTTTTTAAAGTGAATGTCACGGGAACACATTAAAAATAAGGTTGGCACTTCCTTCCCATTGGTGTTGGTTTACAGTATGCCGTAGTGTACTCGGACGCTCATGTAATTGCATTTCAAAGGCACAGTATTTTCCATCGTCTCCCCCCTACCCCCATCGCCCTTCCCCCCTGGGGGCCTGCACAGGGAGGAAATTCAGGTCCTGTGCAATACACAAACGCTGAAGATCTACAGTACTGTTTTGCTCAGTTGGTAGCGTCAGAATACACTCATTTCATTCCCGCTGTTTAGGTGCATTTAGCGTAAAGAATCGCTCCTGCAGATGTACTTTGATTTACAGTATGTGAAACCTGTGTGCATCCTTCCATTGGATGTACTGTATTGGAGAGAATTTATTTTTTTTTAAAGTGAATGTCACGGGAACACATTAAAAATAAGGTTGGCACTTCCTTCCCATTGGTGTTGGTTTACAGTATGCCGTAGTGTACTCGGACGCTCATGTAATTGCATTTCAAAGGCACAGTATTTTCCATCGTCTCCCCCCTACCCCCATCGCCCTTCCCCCCTGGGGGCCTGCACAGGGAGGAAATTCAGGTCCTGTGCAATACACAAACGCTGAAGATCTACAGTACTGTTTTGCTCAGTTGGTAGCGTCAGAATACACTCATTTCATTCCCGCTGTTTAGGTGCATTTAGCGTAAAGAATCGCTCCTGCAGATGTACTTTGATTTATGTGAAACCTGTGTGCATCCTTCCATTGACTGTCTTACAATGTAAATAAAATAATACAGTGCATTATTACAGAAAAAAAAAAAAAAAAAGAAAGAAAGCACATCAGGTCTCGAACCCTGGACTCCCAGCGAGGGAGGTGGGAGCCTTCACCCCTAGCCCACGACGCCTCATGAGAGATTTCCAATTTCATGTGTGAAAGTACTGCAAACAGCGCCCGGCCCCCGCCCCATTGCTGTTGGTTTATGCCTTAGAGGACTCGGACGCTCGCATTTGTAAAGCACGGTGTTTTCCTCCGCCTCCTGCTAGCCTGTTGCCCTTCCCCCATGGGAGCCTGCACAGATCATGCAGTAGACAGGGAGGGAATGCAGGTCATGTGCAATACACAAACGCCCACTGTAGTACTATTTTGCTCACTTACAGTACCGTACTGTAGGTTGCATTTAGCGTAAAGAATCGCTCCTGCAGATGTACTTTGATTTACAGTATGTGAAACCTGTGTGCATCCTTCCATTGGATGTACTGTATTGGAGAGAATTTTTTTTTTTTTAAAGTGAATGTCACGGGAACACATTAAAAATAAGGTTGGCACTTCCTTCCCATTGGTGTTGGTTTACAGTATGCCGTAGTGTACTCGGACGCTCATGTAATTGCATTTCAAAGGCACAGTATTTTCCATCGTCTCCCCCCTACCCCCATCGCCCTTCCCCCCTGGGGGCCTGCACAGGGAGGAAATTCAGGTCCTGTGCAATACACAAACGCTGAAGATCTACAGTACTGTTTTGCTCAGTTGGTAGCGTCAGAATACACTCATTTCATTCCCGCTGTTTAGGTGCATTTAGCGTAAAGAATCGCTCCTGCAGATGTACTTTGATTTACAGTATGTGAAACCTGTGTGCATCCTTCCATTGGATGTACTGTATTGGAGAGAATTTTTTTTTTTTTAAAGTGAATGTCACGGGAACACATTAAAAATAAGGTTGGCACTTCCTTCCCATTGGTGTTGGTTTACAGTATGCCGTAGTGTACTCGGACGCTCATGTAATTGCATTTCAAAGGCACAGTATTTTCCATCGTCTCCCCCCTACCCCCATCGCCCTTCCCCCCTGGGGGCCTGCACAGGGAGGAAATTCAGGTCCTGTGCAATACACAAACGCTGAAGATCTACAGTACTGTTTTGCTCAGTTGGTAGCGTCAGAATACACTCATTTCATTCCCGCTGTTTAGGTGCATTTAGCGTAAAGAATCGCTCCTGCAGATGTACTTTGATTTATGTGAAACCTGTGTGCATCCTTCCATTGACTGTCTTACAATGTAAATAAAATAATACAGTGCATTATTACAGAAAAAAAAAAAAAAAAGAAAGAAAGCACATCAGGTCTCGAACCCTGGACTCCCAGCGAGGGAGGTGGGAGCCTTCACCCCTAGCCCACGACGCCTCATGAGAGATTTCCAATTTCATGTGTGAAAGTACTGCAAACAGCGCCCGGCCCCCGCCCCATTGCTGTTGGTTTATGCCTTAGAGGACTCGGACGCTCGCATTTGTAAAGCACGGTGTTTTCCTCCGCCTCCTGCTAGCCTGTTGCCCTTCCCCCATGGGAGCCTGCACAGATCATGCAGTAGACAGGGAGGGAATGCAGGTCATGTGCAATACACAAACGCCCACTGTAGTACTATTTTGCTCACTTACAGTACCGTACTGTAGGTTGCATTTAGCGTAAAGAATCGCTCCTGCAGATGTACTTTGATTTACAGTATGTGAAACCTGTGTGCATCCTTCCATTGGATGTACTGTATTGGAGAGAATTTTTTTTTTTTTAAAGTGAATGTCACGGGAACACATTAAAAATAAGGTTGGCACTTCCTTCCCATTGGTGTTGGTTTACAGTATGCCGTAGTGTACTCGGACGCTCATGTAATTGCATTTCAAAGGCACAGTATTTTCCATCGTCTCCCCCCTACCCCCATCGCCCTTCCCCCCTGGGGGCCTGCACAGGGAGGAAATTCAGGTCCTGTGCAATACACAAACGCTGAAGATCTACAGTACTGTTTTGCTCAGTTGGTAGCGTCAGAATACACTCATTTCATTCCCGCTGTTTAGGTGCATTTAGCGTAAAGAATCGCTCCTGCAGATGTACTTTGATTTACAGTATGTGAAACCTGTGTGCATCCTTCCATTGGATGTACTGTATTGGAGAGAATTTTTTTTTTTTTAAAGTGAATGTCACGGGAACACATTAAAAATAAGGTTGGCACTTCCTTCCCATTGGTGTTGGTTTACAGTATGCCGTAGTGTACTCGGACGCTCATGTAATTGCATTTCAAAGGCACAGTATTTTCCATCGTCTCCCCCCTACCCCCATCGCCCTTCCCCCCTGGGGGCCTGCACAGGGAGGAAATTCAGGTCCTGTGCAATACACAAACGCTGAAGATCTACAGTACTGTTTTGCTCAGTTGGTAGCGTCAGAATACACTCATTTCATTCCCGCTGTTTAGGTGCATTTAGCGTAAAGAATCGCTCCTGCAGATGTACTTTGATTTATGTGAAACCTGTGTGCATCCTTCCATTGACTGTCTTACAATGTAAATAAAATAATACAGTGCATTATTACAGAAAAAAAAAAAAAAAAGAAAGAAAGCACATCAGGTCTCGAACCCTGGACTCCCAGCGAGGGAGGTGGGAGCCTTCACCCCTAGCCCACGACGCCTCATGAGAGATTTCCAATTTCATGTGTGAAAGTACTGCAAACAGCGCCCGGCCCCCGCCCCATTGCTGTTGGTTTATGCCTTAGAGGACTCGGACGCTCGCATTTGTAAAGCACGGTGTTTTCCTCCGCCTCCTGCTAGCCTGTTGCCCTTCCCCCATGGGAGCCTGCACAGATCATGCAGTAGACAGGGAGGGAATGCAGGTCATGTGCAATACACAAACGCCCACTGTAGTACTATTTTGCTCACTTACAGTACCGTACTGTAGGTTGCATTTAGCGTAAAGAATCGCTCCTGCAGATGTACTTTGATTTACAGTATGTGAAACCTGTGTGCATCCTTCCATTGGATGTACTGTATTGGAGAGAATTTTTTTTTTTTTAAAGTGAATGTCACGGGAACACATTAAAAATAAGGTTGGCACTTCCTTCCCATTGGTGTTGGTTTACAGTATGCCGTAGTGTACTCGGACGCTCATGTAATTGCATTTCAAAGGCACAGTATTTTCCATCGTCTCCCCCCTACCCCCATCGCCCTTCCCCCCTGGGGGCCTGCACAGGGAGGAAATTCAGGTCCTGTGCAATACACAAACGCTGAAGATCTACAGTACTGTTTTGCTCAGTTGGTAGCGTCAGAATACACTCATTTCATTCCCGCTGTTTAGGTGCATTTAGCGTAAAGAATCGCTCCTGCAGATGTACTTTGATTTATGTGAAACCTGTGTGCATCCTTCCATTGACTGTCTTACAATGTAAATAAAATAATACAGTGCATTATTACAGAAAAAAAAAAAAAAAAGAAAGAAAGCACATCAGGTCTCGAACCCTGGACTCCCAGCGAGGGAGGTGGGAGCCTTCACCCCTAGCCCACGACGCCTCATGAGAGATTTCCAATTTCATGTGTGAAAGTACTGCAAACAGCGCCCGGCCCCCGCCCCATTGCTGTTGGTTTATGCCTTAGAGGACTCGGACGCTCGCATTTGCTAGTCCTCCATTCCCATTATGCATTAGCGAACTCAGACGCTCATATATTTTAAAAGCACGGTGTTTATACATTGTACTGTACATTCTTCCTTTTACACAATTACTGTAGTTGCGTCTCCATACACATACTGTACAGTACTCCATACTTTTTCCACCGCCTCCCGTTACGCCTACAGTATTGCCAGAGCTGTAGATCAATCCGCCGCTATACTGTACGATCGAAAGTACTGGATTAGTGGAGCATTAGCGACACAGTGGTGGAGATGTGTAATGCATGATGAGTATCTAGATCGTCTCAACGCGCCTGCCTGTGATGAAACTCAGCTATCGCCTTAGCGTGGCTAAACGCCCGTCTCGGCGGAGAAACAGTCAAGGTAAAGGTGGCTACATCTGTATCCAATAGTATAGCATTCATGAGGTTGTTACCAGTGGTGCAAATGCAGATTTTGTCCACCTCATAGGTACTGGGGAATCCTTTGGAGTTGTCCTTTAGAAATAGGATAAAATCCAGGTGGGTGGATGCTGCAGTGAAGAGTCCAATCTTTAGCACAGGAGTGACCAATAAGTGCCAGCAGGATAGTGAATGTAAAAAACAGGCAGGGAGTCTCAATGCGTTTCGCTGGTTAATGTGGTCCAGCTTCCTCACACTTGTCAAAAATGTCGAACAACATCAAAATTTGCTGAAAAGTTTATTGCTGCAAACAGATTTGAAATAGCAGTTATGGTTTAAAAGTTACAACAATTTTTTTGTTGGAAGTACAGGCTGAATTGTTCTCCATAAAAAACAGTCATTTAATGTGTGGATGTTGTGCTGCATTGTGGGCTCTTCACGAAGGCTGTCAAAACCATTGTTGAGGTTGTCTCATCAGTAGCACTTTTTGGATGACCACTCCTTGTCTTGTCAGCCACAATCCTAGTTTCTCAGAATTTGCAAATTAGGCACCTGCCAGTGTTATGTGAAATTGGAGGACTTTCTGGGTGCTGGTTGTTAAAATCTGCAGCTATGACACGGAAACTTCGTTCTCCAGACATCAAAATGACCTCAATTCTCTCTTCAGTTACCTGCAACAAAAAGTGTTGCAACTTTTGAACCTTAACTACTATTTCAAATCTGTTTGCAGCAATAAACTTTTCAGCAAATTCTTATGTTGTTACACGACCCCCTTTCCATTTGAAAAAACTGACTTAGATTCAAGATGGCCGATCTCAAGATGTCGCCCATGTTCTGTACATACCCTAAAAGATAGCCCACCTCACCTATACCTTACTGGAGTATTCAGTTTTCCCATTTCCTGCACAGTTTTTGAAACAAAAGGGTGTACTGCGACTTTTAAATCACCCTGTATATTCCTGCAGAAAAGACTATAACAAAATATTGTTTTTTTCTCTATTTACATTGGGGGTCATTCCGAGTTGTTCGCGCGTTATTTTTTTCTCGCAACAGAGCGATTAGTCGCTAATGCGCATGCGCAATGTCCGCAGTGCGACTGCGCCAAGTAAATTTGCTATGCAGTTTGGTATTTTACTCACGGCATTACGAGGTTTTTTCTTCGTTCTGGTGATCGTAATGTGATTGACAGGAAGTGGGTGTTTCTGGGTGGAAACTGGCCGTTTTATGGGTTTGTGCGAAAAAACGCTACAGTTTCTTGGAAAAACGCGGGAGTGGCTGGAGAAACGGAGGAGTGTCTGGGCGAACGCTGGGTGTGTGTGTGACGTCAAACCAGGAACGACACTGACTGAACTGATCGCAGATGCCGAGTAAGTGTGGAGCTACTCAGAAACTGCTAAGAAGTGTCTATTCGCAATTCTGCTAATCTTTCGTTCGCAATTTTGAAAAGCTAAGATTCACTCCCAGTAGGCGGCGGATTAGCGTGTGCAAAGCTGCTAAAAGCAGCTTGCGAGCGAACAACTCGGAATGACCCCCATTATCCCTACTGTTTTATCATTTATATGGAGTGTTTCTCCTAAGACAATGTTGTGACAGATAAGTCACATACAGTAAATCATTGTACTTTTTTTCCACAGATGGACATCCATGGTTTTAAATGTCTGCTAACATCACACAAAAGTTCATTCTATTAATGCTGGAACCCTTTTATTTCTATGGATTTACACTATGTCAAGTATTATGCAATATTTTCCTGAGCATCGGAATCCCTTTGAAAACAGTTAGTACCATCAACCACAGGATTTCCACAGGGTTTACAAAACAGACTAGTAAAATTTCTGGAGAAGCAAGTCAGCCATAATTAGAAACTGGAGGAATTGTAAGTTGGAAGACAAATTTATTCATATATGGTGAGATTGTCCTAAGCTCTGCCCATTCTCGTCAGATGTCAGGAACTAGATTACCTCCATTACAGATATTACTGTCCCTTTTTCTCCTTGATTTTATCTCCTGCCTACTGAAATACTAGAGGTGTCTCATCATTAAACTAAAGCTGGGTACACACTGGATCGATGGGCATTTGTTTTGAGTTTGGAATGAATGCCCTTGATCTCAGATTCTATGTACATACTGGAAAGATCATGTCCCGTCCTTCATAAGCATAAACAAGGTCACTAGATATATCGCTAGGTTCGATGTGCAGCATATAAAACCTAATTTCTGACACTAAAGACCACTGGAGCGTGCAATCACCCGTACAGACTGAGCGATGTAGATGATTTGTTGTTACGAAATGGCAAATTGGGACAATATCACTCCAGTGTGTACCCAGATTAAGTTGGTACATCACTTTTTTCATCAGCCACTTGCCAGATTGCAGTGAGCTGCGAACAGCCCTCCACCCCATCGCTACATACCACCCTCCCAGGATCTGGCATGTTTGCAGGATGGAATTTATACGGAATTTATGTTACAGAAGACTCTTGTGTGGGTGCACTCTTATTGTGTTTGATTTAATAAGGTAAGTTTAGAATGTAACTTTTAATAATTAAGATTAATATACATATAAACCCCACTAATTCACCGTAGGATTGGTATACAAAACACAGACGTACAAGAATACAAATAAATTTTAAAATAAAATTATGTTCTGCTTAGTCTATTCCATAATAGACTGGCTGGGAGATGTGAACACTGTGGTTCAATCTCTAAAACCTGCCATACCAGCACAAGCAAAGCTTGTTTTATTAGGACTTGATAAGGTCAAAAGGGGCCGGATCTCTTGTAACAGGAGTACACACATCCACTTGTATTCAAGGTGGATTGTTGTATGTGTATTTGAGCCTCACTGTGCCCGATTGCTTCCTCTGCGGATTGATCCCAAGAGCGTAAGAAGAATTGCATAAGAGATTAGGCAGAGGAGAAAAAAGTGGCGATCCTGCTGTTGGTTTTAAGCTGGGATTCAATCTAAAATGACTACACCGAGTATTTTGAGGGTCTCCCCTTCAGGTACTGACCCAGCCCATCACCGTTTTGCTTCCAAGATCGGACGAGATTGGGCTCATGCGGTGAGATGTGGTTGTAAATATTGGATTGTCTGGACGCAAATGTGTCGACTCACCAATGAGAGTGCACCTATTAAAGCATTTCAGAAAAGAGTTGTGGATCTGCTGTCTATGTTAGACACAAGGTTGGCCCTCTAAATCATAGATGAGAGTCCACCAGAATAAGTTTAGATTAGGAGGAAGTATGAAAAAGGTTGGCAGATTTTTCCGTCCGCAGGATGGATTTAAGCACGGGGAATGAATGTAGGATATAAGGTTATGTGAGGATTGGAGATGTGGTGGTCCACACACTACAGAGGACCAGGGACACCAGGAGTACCTCTGCACATCCTCCATTTTCATGGACTGACCCAGGGATCTGGGCAGTGTCCGGTATTTTTTGTACTGTGTTCCTCACTCAGTGCATTAGCTGATACTTAATATGTATATTCTGTACCTCATTCAGTGCATTAGCTGATATTCTAATATTGGCCAATGTTGAACAAAGGGAATATTTGTATAGCCTAAGCAATTAGACATTAATACAAGAAGTACCTGCACACCTTGTTCACGTTATATACTGACCCAGGGATCTGGGCAGTGTCCGATATCTCAGGAATATTGTGTATTTCACCTAAGACATTAGCTGCAATCTGGGTACTTGCCTACTATATTGGCTGTAATTCTAATATTTGTTTATGGTGGTCAATGGTAATATCTATACAGCCTAGGCAATCAGACAATATCTGACAGTGTTAGCAATTAACAAATGCAATTATTTAATTAGTAGCAAACAGCACCAGCACGAGTTAAGTATTTTCAAGACATCTATAACAAAATATCTGGACATGTAGGACAGTCTGATAACTTTCAATTGTCAGATACCTATGAGGGCATATAGTGCAATTTTCTGGTGAACCATTCGTTATATCTATATATGTACGCACATATATGATTAAGCGACTGTGTGTTTTGGTTGACCACGTACAATTTTTCAGTACTTGCTAGTAAATTGAGAATTTTTTTTCTTTCGCCAGACATATCAGCATCCACATGAGTGATGCCTGGGCTCTTGCATTGGATGAATGTAATCATCTTTTAATGTAGCACGAGCTGACATCTCCAATCCTCATATCCTACATTCATTCCCCGTGCTTAAATCCATCCTGCGGACCGAAATATCTGCCAATCTTTTTCATACTTCCTCCTACTCTAAACTTATTCTGGTGGACTCTCATCTATGATTCAGAGAGCCAACCTTGTGTCTAACATAGACAGCAGATCTACAACTCTTTTCTAAAATGCTTTAATAGGTGCACTCTCATTGGTGAGTCGACACATTTGCGTCAAGACATTTAGAAGTGATCCTCCACACTGCGGGCACCACCTGAGAACAAATAGAGATTAACAAGACTATATCCCTCATACAGAGAGGAAATTCAGCAGACTTCCAGTTTGGGATCTCCAATTTGAATAGTGATCTGTTGGGGCTCCTTCTAGATACAGCAGTTGGTGACATTTACACTATACTTGCCAGTCCCTACATATTACATGGAAATCAAGTTGTTATCAAAAGATTGCAATCCAAAAATCCTGTGCACAGGTATAAAAGCAACATTTGGACACTATTCAGGTTATGTGTGTTCGCGTACCCGATGCTAATGTTTATACAGTAATTTAGCATAGTTGTGATAATTGATTAGTGTCTTGTTTGTGCTTAAAGGTGTCATTGTTGTATTATACTGAGTACCTACTGTACTAGTGTACAGGCTATATCGCATGCACTGGTTCTTGAAATAAATACACCTGCATTATTAATGAACGTTGTTTTTCATATTCAAAAGTGTGTTACTCATACCTTCAGACCTCTCCGCGAAGAGAATAGGAGTATCATCGCGAAGCGGATTTCTGGTAAGCACATTGCCATAAGGGGCTAACCTGAGGGTACCACACCAAGCAGGAGAATAACATTTTCCAAGTTCATATGAGAAATGCATATATAAATATATATAATAATATATTATTTAAATATAAAAATCATGCAGGCCAGGGTAACTCAATTGACACAACTTCATATGTGATTGAAGCCTTAGCTAAGAATATGAAAATAGAACTGAGGTAAACTGAATCATTCAGTTTAAATAAAACATAATACTGAGCAAAAAGATGTCAGGTTAAGTAGTGTTAATCTCCATTAGGCTGGAAAACATGAGATTGCATCGGTACATACATTAAATGGCTGTTGGGAAGGGAAATTGATGTCTAAACCATCAGGAGTATTAATGTACTATAGGTTGAGGTGAGTTGACATGGGGAAATAAAACTGTATGCATCAAAATAACAGTAATAAATGGACCATCATTTTGTGGTCAGAAGTTTGTCCAGCCAATCACAGGGTTCATTGAGAAGTCACCCAAAGTAGCCACTGGGCTTCCAAGTGGTATTGTAACAGTTAGGATATTGTCAGACTGTGATGTCTAAGCAAGATGTGGGCTATATACTCTAACATAGCATATAATGTGTCCCCAATTACCAGAAGATTTAAACCACAGTGTTATGCATTCAGCAAAAGTTTCCTATTTCTATTCAAATGTTTAGTAGTCAAATATTCTTAACTAAACTTTAATATATCACCTTAACATTCCATGCATTTGCTGTTCTACTTGTACTAGAGGGACCTAGAAGCCCATTGGAAATAAGGTACCCTAAGGCTTGGTTAACTGCTGAGTGCCAGGCTCCAAGGCAGTCATTCTGGATTTTCCTGGATTCTAGCCTGGAAATGTTAACACGTTACTACCAGTAAGTATAAAGTGTACTTAGTAGGTGCCCACATGTTAACACTTAGGTCCCGATTGGTATAAATAAAATTGAGTGTTAACAGTGTGATTTTGAAAGTGACTACAAAAATATAGCATTTGGATAGCTGTAGCAAAACTGCCAGAGTGATAGGTGACTGAGAGATTAACATGGATTTTCAAAGTAGCTCTATTGGTCATATGGTCATATAGCAGTATTGGTCAGCACTCAGCAAGCTTTTGAAGAATAACAATGATGGACACCAGTGTCAAATATCCAGCAAAAATCACAGGGAACAGGCTCTAATTCAGCATTGATTGCATGTGCAAAGATGCACGCTGGCAGCTTTGCAAATGTGATCACTAAAAATGCAAATGCAGTATGAGATGTTAAACAATTCCTTGCTGCATTTGTGATCTCAGCGATGCGACCGGCGTTGCAGCCTTGGATCAATGTTGTAACCAATGGTTGCGATGTTCCCTGCAAATGGCCAGCTGAGTTAGCCTCAGCTTATGCAGGCTGGCTGCTGCAAGGGGCCTTGCGCGGCCAAGGCATCTGCGTCTCTAGATGCAGACAGTGGCCTTGCCACTCCTGAAAATTGGGACGACACCCCCCTGTTTCCAGCAACCCTGGCCATCCCCACCCCCAAACACCAATGGCTGTAAATCGGGCAAAGGTTTACGGAGGACTGCCTGTGATCACGCAAGAACCGTTCTGCACACGTGAACAGTTTCCCAATAACCAGGAAATTGCGCAGAGGATCACAGTAGTTATCCATCCTGAATTAGCACCAGAGTACATCTAACACTGTTACAAATGGGTGTAGTATGGCTGACCGGCGGTCAGGAGACCGCCGGTCAGCTTACCAACGCCAGGATCCCGGAAGCATACCGATGCCGGGATCCCGGCGGGGAGGGGCGAGTGCAGCAAGCCCCTTACGGGCTCGCTGCGCTCTATCATGCTGCGGGCTCGGTGGCGACCTACGGTCGCCATGGTTTCTATTCCCACTCTATAGGTGTCGTGGACGCCCATGAGTGGAAATAATCCCTGTTGGTCGGCATGCCGACCATCGGGATAGTGAGGGGTTGGAATGCTGGAGGAGGTCATGTGACTGTCGGTCTCCTTACCACCACCCATTAGAAATCCCAGGTATTTGGCTCTGTGTTAGCTTGTAATAATTGGGTGGTTTGTTCCAAGGCAGATGCAAGGTGATAAGGCTTGTGCCGACCCTGGCATCATGATGTAACAACTAGGAGACTGGGTCACAGAGACCATGGATAAGCTGAGCTAAGGGCATTCTTAGAATGCTTTTGGAGCTCAGCTTCTCAAGGGTCTGTGCAGACTGGCTTCCTCGTTGTTATGTGGCTCTGCAGCAGCTTGCCGCTGGGATGAGGGTGAAACTGGGTGCATGGAGCGTCCTGAGATGCAGGTGCTGCCCCATAGGCCCTGAACCCTAGATGGCAACAAAGCTCAGGCAGCCCTCGTTATGGCCTTTGTTTGTACCAGTGCTGAAATTGTTGAACAAATATATTTATTAAACTTTTCCTACAGAGTAATAGTGTAGGAATAAGATGAGTATGTCACAGGTGGTAATTAAGACGGATGATTAACGACACTGCTGTGCAAAACACAGGAAGATGGCTCAGATACAATGGTCAACAGACATAAAAATATACTGTGGTTAAACACTTTAACGTTCAGAATAGTACTGAGGTACAGATTGCAAATGTAACAGACTGATACTGAGAATATATACCGGAGTGTCCAAGAGTTGCAATAAGGCAGATACATACTTACCAACTTTATTGTTCTCTTTGGGAGAAGCCCAGAGAGGAGATGCAGGTGGAATTATGTCATGTCCCCCTGTCGAAAAATACCAGGAATAGTGGCTCTATCAAGAGGATACAGGATGAAAATGAAACAATTATCATATAATTGAGTCATATTGGCCCTGCCCCCTTCTCATGGACCCACAATTCCCAGTATTTTTCTCACCATCCTGCCAGCTTCACTAGAAAGTAGGTGGGATGCAAAATGGCCACCAATTTTTCTGGAAGTCCGTGGGACTCCCCAGAAATTCAGGAGTCTCCTGGGCTTTCCAGGATAGCAGGTAAGTATGGGCAGGTAGCAATGAATACTGACAGATATGGATAATATATATTACAAATTCCTAGTGTCACACCCAGGTAAGTATTGTGGATGTTGTGCAAGGTAAGTATGCAGATAAGTTTATGACCTATGCTGGCAAGGCAATCTTTTACCTGCTGTTTCTGATTTCCATTCTATGTACAGACTCTTTCAATTCCCTGCCAAGGAGGATGAGTCCACGCAATGAGTTGTTCAAATATTTATCTCAACAGACAATTGATTGTAACTGCAGAAGATTTGTGCAAAGCTAATAATCACAATCAGTCTAATGGTCAGTGTTGTCTTTCACAGAAGGGAAAGGGAAAAAGGAAAAGGCAAAGGGATAAAAGGGAAAAATGGAAAAGAAAAAAGGGAAAGGGAAAGTGTAGTCCGGCATTCCTTTTAGAAAACAGCACGTTTCTATGCCCAAATCAGAATATTAATAGAGCAAGAGAGAATAAACGGCGCTCAGGAGACACAGCAATATAAATATTTATACTGACATGTCTCCTTAGTGCCGTTTATTCCCTCTTGCACTATATATACTGTATGTATTTATTTATATTAGAGATGAGCAGGTTCGGTTCCTCGGAATCCGAACCCGCCCGAACTTCATGTTTTTTTACACGGGTCCGAGCGACTCGGATCTTCCCGCCTTGCTCGGTTAACCCGAGCGCGCCCGAACGTCATCATCACGCTGTCGGATTCTCGCGAGGCTCGGATTCTATCGCGAGACTCGGATTCTATATAAGGAGCCGCGCGTCGCCGCCATTTTTCACACGTGCATTGAGATTCATAGGGAGAGGACGTGTCTGGCGTCCTCTCCGTTTATAGAGATTCGAGAAGAGAGTGAGACAGAGAGAGACACAGTAGTAATTTGGGGAGCATTAGGAGGAGTACTACTACTACTAGTACTTGCTGAAGTGATAGAGAGAGATAGTGTGACTGTATTATCTGACTTGTGGGGGAGACACTGACAGTGGGGAGCAGTTAGAGTCTGAGAGCAGGACTCAGGACTCAGGAGTACATATAACGTACAGTGCACAATTTTGCTGCCAGAGTGCCAGCCACACTGCCATTGTTTGTGACCACACTGACCACCAGTATAATATATATTGTGATTGTCTGCTTAGGACTCAGGAGTACTACTTGCAAGTTGCTGATAGTGTGACCAGTGACCTGACCACCAGTTTAATAAATCACCACCAGTTTATGAGTTTAATATATATTATATATATATATATAATTGTATATAATATATATATAATATTGTATACCACCTAGCACCTACCCGTGTTTTTTTTTTTCATTCTTTCTTCTTTATACATACTACTATAGTAGCTTACTGTAGCAGTCTGCGGTGCTGCTGAGCTGACAGTGTCCAGCAGGTCCGTCATCAGTCATTACATAATAAATATATAATATATACCTGTCCGGCTGCAGTACTAGTGATATTATATATACATATATATTGATTTCATCTCATTATCATCCAGTCTATATTAGCAGCAGACACAGTACGTTAGTCCACGGCTGTAGCTACCTCTGTGTCGGCACTCGGCAGTCCATCCATAATTGTATACCACCTACCCGTGGTTGTTGTTTTTTTCTTTCTTCTTTATACATACTACTATAGTAGCTTACTGTAGCAGTCTGCGGTGCTGCTGAGCTGACAGTGTCCAGCAGGTCCGTCATCAGTCATTACATAATAAATATATAATATATACCTGTCCGGCTGCAGTACTAGTGATATTATATATACATATATATTGATTTCATCTCATTATCATCCAGTCTATATTAGCAGCAGACACAGTACGGTAGTCCACGGCTGTAGCTACCTCTATGTCGGCACTCGGCAGTCCATCCATAATTGTATACCCCCTACCCGTGGTTGTTGTTTTTTTCTTTCTTCTTTATACATACTACTATAGTAGCTTACTGTAGCAGTCTGCGGTGCTGCTGAGCTGACAGTGTCCAGCAGGTCCGTCATCAGTCATTACATAATAAATATATAATATATACCTGTCCGGCTGCAGTACTAGTGATATTATATATACATATATATTGATTTCATCTCATTATCATCCAGTCTATATTATCAGCAGACACAGTACGTTAGTCCACGGCTGTAGCTACCTCTGTGTCGGCACTCGGCAGTCCATCCATAATTGTATACCACCTACCCGTGGTTGTTGTTTTTTTCTTTCTTCTTTATACATACTACTATAGTAGCTTACTGTAGCAGTCTGCGGTGCTGCTGAGCTGACAGTGTCCAGCAGGTCCGTCATCAGTCATTACATAATAAATATATAATATATATCTGTCCGGCTGCAGTACTAGTGATATTATATATACATATATATTGATTTCATCTCATTATCATCCAGTCTATATTAGCAGCAGACACAGTACGGTAGTCCACGGCTGTAGCTACCTCTGTGTCGGCACTCGGCAGTCCATCCATAATTGTATACCACCTACCCGTGGTTGTTGTTTTTTTCATTCTTCTTTATACATACTACTATAGTAGCTTACTGTAGCAGTCTGCGGTGCTGCTGAGCTGACAGTGTCCAGCAGGTCCGTCATCAGTCATTACATAATAAATATATAATATATACCTGTCCGGCTGCAGTACTAGTGATATTATATATACATATATATTGATTTCATCTCATTATCATCCAGTCTATATTAGCAGCAGACACAGTACGGTAGTCCACAGCTGTAGCTACCTCTGTGTCGGCACTCGGCAGTCCATCCATAAGTATACTAGTATCCATCGATCTCCATTGTTTACCTGAGGTGCCTTTTAGTTGTCCCTATTAAAATATGGAGAACAAAAATGTTGAGGTTCCAAAATTAGGGAAAGATCAAGATCCACTTCCACCTCGTGCTGAAGCTGCTGCCACTAGTCATGGCCGAGACGATGAAATGCCAGCAACGTCGTCTGCCAAGGCCGATGCCCAATGTCATAGTACAGAGCATGTAAAATCCAAAACACCAAATATCAGTAAAAAAAGGACTCCAAAACCTAAAATAAAATTGTCGGAGGAGAAGCGTAAACTTGCCAATATGCCATTAACCACACGGAGTGGCAAGGAACGGCTGAGGCCCTGGCCTATGTTCATGGCTAGTGGTTCAGCTTCACATGAGGATGGAAGCACTCAGCCTCTCGCTAGAAAAATGAAAAGACTCAAGCTGGCAAAAGCACCGCAAAGAGCTGTGCGTTCTTCGAAATCCCAAATCCACAAGGAGAGTCCAATTGTGTCGGTTGCGATGCCTGACCTTCCCAACACTGGACGTGAAGAGCATGCGCCTTCCACCATTTGCACGCCCCCTGCAAGTGCTGGAAGGAGCACCCGCAGTCCAGTTCCTGATAGTCAGATTGAAGATGTCAGTGTTGAAGTACACCAGGATGAGGAGGATATGGGTGTTGCTGGCGCTGGGGAGGAAATTGACCAGGAGGATTCTGATGGTGAGGTGGTTTGTTTAAGTCAGGCACCCGGGGAGACACCTGTTGTCCGTGGGAGGAGTATGGCCATTGACATGCCTGGTGAAAATACCAAAAAAATCAGCTCTTCGGTGTGGAAGTATTTCAACAGAAATGCGGACAACAGGTGTCAAGCCGTGTGTTGCCTTTGTCAAGCTGTAATAAGTAGAGGTAAGGACGTTAACCACCTCGGAACATCCTCCCTTATACGTCACCTGCAGCGCATTCATAATAAGTCAGTGACAAGTTCAAAAACTTTGGGTGACAGCGGAAGCAGTCCACTGACCAGTAAATCCCTTCCTCTTGTAACCAAGCTCACGCAAACCACCCCACCAACTCCCTCAGTGTCAATTTCCTCCTTACCCAGGAATGCCAATAGTCCTGCAGGCCATGTCACTGGCAATTCTGACGAGTCCTCTCCTGCCTGGGATTCCTCCGATGCATCCTTGAGTGTAATGCCTACTGCTGCTGCTGGTGCTGCTGTTGTTGCTGCTGGGAGTCGATCGTCATCCCAGAGGGGAAGTCGGAAGACCACTTGTACTACTTCCAGTAAGCAATTGACTGTCCAACAGTCCTTTGCGAGGAAGATGAAATATCACAGCAGTCATCCTGCTGCAAAGCGGATAACTGAGGCCTTGACAACTATGTTGGTGTTAGACGTGCGTCCGGTATCCGCCGTTAGTTAACAGGGAACTAGACAATTTATTGAGGCAGTGTGCCCCCGTTACCAAATACCATCTAGGTTCCACTTCTCTAGGCAGGCGATACCGAGAATGTACACTGACGTCAGAAAAAGACTCACCAGTGTCCTAAAAAATGCAGTTGTACCCAATGTCCACTTAACCACGGACATGTGGACAAGTGGAGCAGGGCAGGGTCAGGACTATATGACTGTGACAGCCCACTGGGTAGATGTATGGACTCCCGCCGCAAGAACAGCAGCGGCGGCACCAGTAGCAGCATCTCGCAAACGCCAACTCTTTCCTAGGCAGGCTACGCTTTGTATCACCGCTTTCCAGAATACGCACACAGCTGAAAACCTCTTACGGCAACTGAGGAAGATCATCGCGGAATGGCTTACCCCAATTGGACTCTCCTGTGGATTTGTGGCATCGGACAACGCCAGCAATATTGTGTGCGCATTAAATATGGGCAAATTCCAGCACGTCCCATGTTTTGCACATACCTTGAATTTGGTGGTGCAGAATTTTTTAAAAAACGACAGGGGTGTGCAAGAGATGCTGTCGGTGGCCAGAAGAATTGCGGGACACTTTCGGCGTACAGGCACCACGTACAGAAGACTGGAGCACCACCAAAAACAACTGAACCTGCCCTGCCATCATCTGAAGCAAGAAGTGGTAACGAGGTGGAATTCAACCCTCTATATGCTTCAGAGGTTGGAGGAGCAGCAAAAGGCCATTCAAGCCTATACAATTCAGCACGATATAGGATGTGGAATGCACCTGTCTCAAGCGCAGTGGAGAATGATTTCAACGTTGTGCAAGGTACTGATGCCCTTTGAACTTGCCACACGTGAAGTCAGTTCAGACACTGCCAGCCTGAGTCAGGTCATTCCCCTCATCAGGCTTTTGCAGAAGAAGCTGGAGACATTGAAGGAGGAGCTAACACAGAGCGATTCCGCTAGGCATGTGGGACTTGTGGATGGAGCCCTTAATTCGCTTAACAAGGATTCACGGGTGGTCAATCTGTTGAAATCAGAGCACTACATTTTGGCCACCATGCTCGATCCTAGATTTAAAGCCTACCTTGGATCTCTCTTTCCGGCAGACACAAGTCTGCTGGGGTTCAAAGACCTGCTGGTGAGAAAATTGTCAAGTCAAGCGGAACGCGACCTGTCAACATCTCCTCCTTCACATTCTCCCGCAACTGGGGGTGCGAGGAAAAGGCTCAGAATTCCGAGCCCACCCGCTGGCGGTGATGCAGGGCAGTCTGGAGCGACTGCTGATGCTGACATCTGGTCCGGACTGAAGGACCTGACAACGATTACGGACATGTCGTCTACTGTCACTGCATATGATTCTCTCACCATTGAAAGAATGGTGGAGGATTATATGAGTGACCGCATCCAAGTAGGCACGTCACACAGTCCGTACTTATACTGGCAGGAAAAAGAGGCAATTTGGAGGCCCTTACACAAACTGGCTTTATTCTACCTAAGTTGCCCTCCCACAAGTGTGTACTCCGAAAGAGTGTTTAGTGCCGCCGCTCACCTTGTCAGCAATCGGCGTACGAGGTTACATCCAGAAAATGTGGAGAAGATGATGTTCATTAAAATGAATTATTATCAATTCCTCCGTGGAGACATTGACCAGCAGCAATTGCCTCCACAAAGTACACAGGGAGCTGAGATGGTGGATTCCAGTGGGGACGAATTGATAATCTGTGAGGAGGGGGATGTACACGGTGATATATCGGAGGATGATGATGAGGTGGACATCTTGCCTCTGTAGAGCCAGTTTGTGCAAGGAGAGATTAATTGCTTCTTTTTAGGTGGGGGTCCAAACCAACCCGTCATTTCAGTCACAGTCGTGTGGCAGACCCTGTCACTGAAATGATGGGTTGGTTAAAGTGTGCATGTCCTGTTTATACAACATAAGGGTGGGTGGGAGGGCCCAAGGACAATTCCATCTTGCACCTCTTTTTTCTTTCATTTTTATTTGCGTCATGTGCTGTTTGGGGAGTGTTTTTTGGAAGGGCCATCCTGCGTGACACTGCAGTGCCACTCCTAGATGGGCCCGGTGTTTGTGTCGGCCACTAGGGTCGCTAAGCTTAGTCACACAGCTACCTCATTGCGCCTCTTTTTTTCTTTGCGTCATGTGCTGTTTGGGGAGGGTTTTTTGGAAGGGACATCCTGCGTGACACTGCAGTGCCACTCCTAGATGGGCCCGGTGTTTGTGTCGGCCACTAGGGTCGCTTATCTTACTCACACAGCTACCTCATTGAGCCTCTTTTTTTCTTTGCGTCATGTGCTGTTTGGGGAGGGTTTTTTGGAAGGGACATCCTGCGTGACACTGCAGTGCCACTCCTGGATGGGCCAGGTGTTTGTGTCGGCCACTAGGGTCGCTTAGCTTACTCACACAGCTACCTCATTGCGCCTCTTTTTTTCTTCTTTGCGTCATGTGCTGTTTGGGGAGTGTTTTTTGGAAGTGCCATCCTGCGTGACACTGCAGTGCCACTCCTAGATGGGCCCGGTGTTTGTGTCGGCCACTAGGGTCGCTAAGCTTAGTCACACAGCTACCTCATTGCGCCTCTTTTTTTCTTTGCGTCATGTGCTGTTTGGGGAGGGTTTTTTGGAAGGGACATCCTGCGTGACACTGCAGTGCCACTCCTAGATGGGCCCGGTGTTTGTGTCGGCCACTAGGGTCGCTTATCTTACTCACACAGCTACCTCATTGCGCCTCTTTTTTTCTTTGCGTCATGTGCTGTTTGGGGAGGGTTTTTTGGAAGGGACATCCTGCGTGACACTGCAGTGCCACTCCTAGATGGGCCCGGTGTTTGTGTCGGCCACTAGGGTCGCTTATCTTACTCACACAGCTACCTCATTGCGCCTCTTTTTTTCTTTGCATCATGTGCTGTTTGGGGAGGGTTTTTTGGAAGGGACATCCTGCGTGACACTGCAGTGCCACTCCTAGATGGGCCAGGTGTTTGTGTCGGCCACTAGGGTCGCTTAGCTTACTCACACAGCTACCTCATTGCGCCTCTTTTTTTCTTTGCGTCATGTGCTGTTTGGGGAGGGTTTTTTGGAAGGGACATCCTGCGTGACACTGCAGTGCCACTCCTAGATGGGCCCGGTGTTTGTGTCGGCCACTAGGGTCGCTTATCTTACTCACACAGCTACCTCATTGCGCCTCTTTTTTTCTTTGCATCATGTGCTGTTTGGGGAGGGTTTTTTGGAAGGGACATCCTGCGTGACACTGCAGTGCCACTCCTAGATGGGCCAGGTGTTTGTGTCGGCCACTAGGGTCGCTTAGCTTACTCACACAGCTACCTCATTGCGCCTCTTTTTTTCTTCTTTGCGTCATGTGCTGTTTGGGGAGTGTTTTTTGGAAGGGCCATCCTGCGTGACACTGCAGTACCACTCCTAGATGGGCCCGGTGTTTGTGTCGGCCACTAGGGTCGCTAAGCTTAGTCACACAGCTACCTCATTGCGCCTCTTTTTTTCTTTGCGTCATGTGCTGTTTGGGGAGGGTTTTTTGGAAGGGACATCCTGCGTGACACTGCAGTGCCACTCCTAGATGGGCCAGGTGTTTGTGTCGGCCACTAGGGTCGCTTATCTTACTCACACAGCTACCTCATTGCGCCTCTTTTTTTCTTTGCGTCATGTGCTGTTTGGGGAGGGTTTTTTGGAAGGGACATCCTGCGTGAGACACTGCAGTGCCACTCCTAGATGGGCCCGGTGTTTGTGTCGGCCACTAGGGTCGCTTATCTTACTTACACAGCTACCTCATTGCGCCTCTTTTTTTCTTTGCGTCATGTGCTGTTTGGGGAGGGTTTTTTGGAAGGGACATCCTGCGTGACACTGCAGTGCCACTCCTAGATGGGCCAGGTGTTTGTGTCGGCCACTAGGGTCGCTTAGCTTACTCACACAGCTACCTCATTGCGCCTCTTTTTTTCTTCTTTGCGTCATGTGCTGTTTGGGGAGTGTTTTTTGGAAGGGACATCCTGCATGACACTGCAGTGCCACTCCTAGATGGGCCAGGTGTTTGTGTCGGCCACTAGGGTCGCTTAGCTTAGTCATCCAGCGACCTCGGTGCAAATTTTAGGACTAAAAATAATATTGTGAGGTGTGAGGTATTCAGAATAGACTGAAAATGAGTGGAAATTATGGTTTTTGAGGTTAATAATACTTTGGGATCAAAATGACCCCCAAATTCTATGATTTAAGCTGTTTTTTAGTGTTTTTTTAAAAAAACACCCGAATCCAAAACACACCCGAATCCGACAAAAAAAATTCGGTGAGGTTTTGCCAAAACGCGGTCGAACCAAAAACACGGCCGCGGAACCGAACCCAAAACCAAAACACAAAACCCGAAAAATTTCAAGTGCACATCTCTAATTTATACATATATATATATATATATATATAGTGCAAGAGGGAGTAAACAGCACTATGGAGATATATCCAAGGGCTGCTATGAGCATGAGGATTTTCATTAGACCACCCTGGCATCTATGATGAGTTTAAGCTTTTCATGATCCTCTACCTTTATTGAATTGAAGTTATGCACTTTATTGGAATTACATTGTGATGATTTTAAATGCATAAATGTGTCTGCACTAATTTGGAGGTGTTTTTTTTTTTTGTATAGGTAGATATATATATATATATATATATATATATATATATATACCCGGTCAAGTCACATTATTATGACCACCAGCTTATAGCCAGAGTAACTGCTGTGTGTAAAAACGGAGAGGGTATGAGTGCGCTGTCAACAGCAGCCAGTATAGGGGGGGTCAGCCCCTTACAAGAATAAAAAAATAGTATAGAGGTGTACTGGCGCTGGCTGAAAGACCAATAAGGGATGAAAAAAATATTATGATAAAGTTTCACATAATTTTAATAAACATTAAAAAATACAATAAAATAATTAAAATATCATAGAGGTGAATTGTATTTACTTTGTGTTAATTTTTTGTAATTGTAATTGTAATTGTAATTAATTGTTTGTATTTAATTGTGTTACTTTGTATATTCCCAAATGGAGGGATTAAATCCACTAGGATCTCACTTATAATGGCAATTGTATGCGCAGTCTCTGGCTAGGACTCACTCCTTGATACTTTGGTTTGGTAGTTACCCAGTCCTTATGAAAGTTGTCCCCGTGGATCTCAGTTTGGAAATTAGGGATCCGATTAGCAGCAGGGGTTGTTTCGGGTTCCAGGGCTGAAGGTGTCCAAATAAAGGCAAGAGAGTCCAATTAATACCGGAGGTGGCAAGTGGATCCAGTGAAGGTGGCCAATGTCCTTAGCTCAACGCGTTTCGCTGGTCTAATGGCTGCCAGCTTCTTCAGGAGCATATGCTGTGTGTGGCATGGACAGTGGCTAGACAGACTGGAAGTCGCTTAATAAGTTGCTGGTAGGTTGGTACAAGTTCATTTTGATGATGAGCTGCTCCACTGTAGTGCGTTGGTTGGCCCTCACTTACCTTCATAGCCAGAAGTGTAGCATGTAGCCACGACACCCGGCTGTGGATGTGCATGTGGAGTTAAATTAAAGGGGTGTCTCTCCATGGCTGCCTCCCCCCCCGTATCTCCCCAAAGCTGCCCCCCCCGTGTCTCCCCATGGCTGCCTCCCCCCTGTGTCTCCCTATGGCTGCTTCTCCGACTGTGTCTCCCCATGGCTGCCTCTCCCTCTGTGTCTCACCATGGCTACCTCTCTCTGTGTCTCCCCATGGATGTCTCACCCCTGTGTCTCCCCATGGCTGCCTCTCTCCCTGTGTCTCCCCGTGGCTGCCTCTCCCCCTGTGTCTCCCCATGGCTGCCTACCCCCCATGTCTCCATATGGCTGCTTCTCCAACTGTGTCTCCCCATGGCTGCCTCTCCCTCTGTGTCTCACCATGGCTGCCTCTCTCTCTGTGTCTCCCCATGGATGCCCTTCTCCTGTCTCTCCCCATGGATGCCTCCCCCCTGTGTCTCCCCATGGCTGCCTCTCCCTCTGTATCTCACCATGGATGCCTCCCCACTGTGTCTCCCCATGGCTGCCTCTCCCCCTGTGTCTCCCCATGGCTGCCTCTCTCCCTGTATCTCCCCGTGGCTGTCTCTCCCCCTGTGTCTCCCCATGGCTGCCTACCCCCCATGTCTCCATATGGCTGCTTCTCCAACTGTGTCTCCCCATGGCTGCCTCTCCCTCTGTGTCTCACTATGGCTGCCTCTCTCTCTGTGTCTCCCCATGGATGCCCTTCTCCTGTCTCTCCCCATGGATGCCTCCCCCCTGTGTCTCCCCATGGCTGCCTCTCCCTCTGTATCTCACCATGGATGCCTCCCCACTGTGTCTCCCCATGGCTGCCTCTCCCCCTGTGTCTCCCCATGGCTGCTTCTCCCCCTGTGTCTCCCCATGGCTGCTTCTCCCCCTGTGTCTCCCCATGGCTGCCTCTCCCCCTGTGTCTCCCCATGGCTGCTTCTCCCCCTATGTCTCCCCATGGCTGCTTCTCCCCCTGTGTCTCCCCATGGCTGCCTCTCCCCCTGTGTCTCCCCATGGCTGCTTCTCCCCCTGTGTCTCCCCATGGCTGCCTCTCCCCCTATGTCTCCCCATGGCTGCTTCTCCCCCTGTGTCTCCCCATGGCTGCTTCTTCCCCTGTGTCTCCCCATGGCTGCCTCTCCCCCTGTGTCTCCCCATGGCTGCCTCTCCCCCTGTGTCTCGCCATGGCTGCCCTCCCACTGTGTCTAATCTCCGTATGGCTGACTGACCCCACCCCTGTGTCCCCCCATGGCTTCCTCCCCCTGTGTCTTTCCATGGCTGCCTCCCTCCCTCCCATGTGTCTTTTCTACGTATGGCTGCCTGACCACCACCCCTCCGTGTCTCCACATGGCTTCCTTACCCTTGTACCTTTCCATGGCTTCCTTACCCTTGTACCTTTCCATGGCTTCCTCCCCTTCCTGTGTCTTGTCTTTGTATGGCTGCCTGCCCCCCCCCCCCCCCCCCCCCCAGTGTCTCCACATGGCTTCCTCCCCCCTATGTGTTTCTCCAGCAGCTACACTTACCTCTCCTGCCCTCATCCCGGATCGGTGCTGAGCTGAGCTCCTCGTCGCTGCGGTGGTGGCTCCTCCTGATCTTCAGTCACAGCGCATGGATGCACAAAAGAAAAAAACTTTATTGTGCTGGTGGCTCCATGGAGAGCATCCATCCCTCTGCCTCCCACAGCGCAGCCGCTGAGCACTGTGTGACATGCCACTGGCGGTGCAGTGTTAACTGCTGGCAGGACTGCTGTGCCCTTACCAGAGGCAGGACATTCACTTCTCACATCAAGGGCACATGGTGCTTCGCAGTTTCCACATTGGTTATTCGCAATGGTTCCATTTGTCCACTCAGGATACACCTTCACCACAGTAGCATTCAAACAGTTTGCAAACAGTTCAGTTACACCATGCATATGAGTATTCACGATATGTCAAGAGCAAGATATCAGATGTAAAATATTCAAGTAAAAGGCAAAGAGGAGTCCCAGAGAGCCAAGGTCATTTCCCCAAATACGAACAGGAGGAGAGATAATAAGAACCAATACAACAGAAGCACAAAGTGAGCATAAAACAAAAACACAGAATTATACATAGACATGTAGTGCAGCACTAATAGTAAAATGCAATACTGTAGGTAACATGACACATGAAGAGCAGCACCTCAGGTGAATAATGGTACTGCCACAGATACAGATTATGAAAGAACCATTTTATTCAATTATTGGCCCTACAATTATAATTTCTTATCACCAGTTGTCATGGCAATAAGAAAGTATGGTACAACAAAAGGCACTGACTTTTGGCTAAGTGGTAAAACTCTGCCAGAGGTTCTTGTGGAATACATCTCTTAGTGTCCTTTGTGGACATCTCTGTGTGGAACCTATCACCTCCAGTGTGAAGCCTGTGTGTGCCCATCAACCATCCTGAGTGGAGCATTCAGTCCTGCCCTGTGGAGGCTTATAAACCATTCTGTGTGGAGTGTTATGGCACTGATTATATCATCTCCTGTGTTAAGGGCTAAGGTGGATGACCACAAAACCTCTCTGTGGAGTGATGAGCGACTGTGGACTGCTATAGAGAAGACTTGTGACTCATTCTGTTAGAGTTTCTCTGTTCCTGTGTGACTTGCCCAAATAAATACTTATGGAGATTTTATTCAGCTCGGTGTGCGAGTGATCAAAAGCAAAACATGCAAAAGCATCATACAACAAAGATGCTTTTGCATGTTTAGGGTTGCCCTCTGCCTATGTACCCTAGCTGCCAAGGTAGAGGGCAACCCACCATCTTTGGGTCGCAGCGGCTGTGTTGTGTGTAACATCACACAGCCACCGCAGCCAGCCCCGCAAACAGTCCGGATATGCCTGCATTGTCTAGACCACAGGTTCTCAAACTCGGTCCTCAGGACCCCACACGGTGCATGTTTTGCAAGTCTCCAGACAGAATCACAAGTGAAATAATTAGCTCCACCTGTGGACATTTTAAAATGTGTCAGTGAGTAATTAATACACCTGTGCACTTGCTGGGTTATCTGCAAAACATGCACTGTGTGGGGTCCTGAGGACCGAGTTTGAGAACCCCTGGTCTAGACCAAGCCCCACCTCCCTAAAAGGCCTATGTGACTCCTCCTTCCGCCCTGCAAATGCCTTTGCCTGTCAGCCAGGCAGAGGCGTTCACACATGAGAGATACTGTCGCATCTCACTGTGAGCGCACATGCATTACGGCTTCTGCACGTGCAACACTGCACTGGGCATCAGCATGCGAACGCTGCCACAGCGGCGATCCATGCTGAATTAGGCCCAATATGCATATGATTACGATGGATAATATAGGCTGCACGTATGATCAGAGGATGCAACATTTGACCAGCATCGCATTGTAATCGTACCCAAAACATGTACAATGTGCACCTGATTCATTGTATGAGGAGTTGAAATCATGTATTCGTACAAGATATTGACCTGGCATATGGCCAGTTTTAGGCTTGAGACTCCCACTCAGTGAGCTCCTATTTATAGGTTCTCCAACAAGTCCTTGAAGCCTTCCCACCCAGCTCACACACTACTCTTCCTGAAGATGCACACATGGCTTCTAAAAACAGTCAGAAGCTTTGCCTCACTTATACCCCTTTTACAGTCGCACTCCCGGGTCACTCCCGGGATGCTTCCCGGGATGCGTCCCAGGATGCCTTCCCGGGACTGACCCCTTTCACACTGCACTAAGACCTGGGATCGACCCGGGACAGCCCCATTTACACTGATCCCGGGATATCCCTGCAAATGCATATGCATGTCATTAGAAATGGCCTTTTCTGGCTCACATAGATGAGGTCACACTAGTCAACAAAGGGAGGGGTGGTGCCTGCTCACACCATTGCTGCAGTCATGGCCGACGGAGTACCAGTGTGTATGCCTGAGCTCATGATTCTTTCTGCTTTGCAGATGTTTCATACAGCCACTGACAGCATGATGCAGCTTGTCACACTGTGCAGTATACTGCACATATATTTTATGAGGAGGAGGAGGGCGCAATTTATGCTGGATAGGGCTGTTAGTCGCCGCCAATATTTGCGCAGGAGGAGAGCCCTCATATCATCCAGGATGAGTACCATCCTGAGCGTGAGTATGGGCCCTAACCGCTCATTTTGGTCCAGAGATCGCCGGCACGGAGAAGCCTTTATGAGGACCGTGGAAGCTTACCAGGATGAGGAGTGGATGGCTAACTTCCGTGTGTCTCGTGCAACCTTTAACTACATCCTGGAATTACTTACCCCAGCACTTGACATGCAGACCACCAGGCTTAGGAGACCCATCGAGGCACGCAGGAGATTAGCTATTGCATTGTGGTGGTATGCTACCCCAGGAGAGTACCGCTCAGTCTCATGCTTGTTCGGTGTTGCGATCTCCACCTGCTATGTCATAGTCCACCAGGTGACTAAAGCAATTGTATCTACCTTATACAAGTGCTTCATATCTCTACCAGAAGGATAGCGCTTACAGGATACCATCAAAGGATTTGTGAAGCGAGGCTATCCGCAGTGTGGAGGAGCGATTGATGGGACACACATCCCCAATATTGCCCCACGTGACAACCATGCTGACTATTTTAATAGGAAGGGCTGGCACTCCATCATATTACAGGCTGTTGTGGACCACAAATATTGGTAAGTGTTTATTTTTGGGGTGGTGGGATGAGTTGCATGTGTGAGTTTTACATTCTAACTTTTTTAAATTTTACTGTTCTTTAGTTTCCTAGATGTGTTTATTGGCTGGTCAGGCCGATCTCATGACTCCCGAGTTCTTGCCAATTCTGACCTGTACAACATCGTAGAGGAGAACCAGGGAGGCTGGCTGTACCCCAAAGAGTGTGCATAGATTGTGAATGGGGTGGAGATCCCTGTCCACATCATCGGGGATGCTGCATACCCTTTACGCCCCTGGATTATGAAAGGCTACACCCAACAGGTCCAGTTAACCCCAGAGCAACAAACCTATACTCACACCCTGAGTTCAGCAAGGATGGTGGTTGAGAATGCCTTTGGCAGGGTAAAAGGAAGATGGCGTTGTTTGATGAAGCGCAATGATGTGGACCTAAAGAATATGCCTAATGTAGTAGCTGCGTGCTGTATACTGCACAACATCTGTGAACTGAAAAATTAGCTATTCCTTCCTGAGTGGACTGTGCAGGACCCTGAGGTTATAAACCCACATGTGAAAGGTGCTTTGTTTGGGACTGCCTCAAACTTCGCTGCAGAACAAATACGCCACACTATTACGTCCAACCTTGCAGCACTGGTACAATAGTGTTTAAGAATCAGCACAACATGTTTGGTGAATTACGTTTTTTTTATTTTGTATTCCACCTTTGATCTTTGGTTTCAATATTTATGATTTTCCAAAAAAAACACATTGCCACAAACTTTGTATATATGCAGAAACAATGTAGAAAACACTGAAAACATGGTCTACTGTTACGCACAAATGGGAATGTTATGCATAGATTTGCAAACAAGTTTTGATTGGCATAAAAAAAAAAAAACACTGGTAGGCTTGTAGATACAACACCATAAACCACAGTGTCCCTGCAGTATATTATTACTGTGTAAAAAATAAATAAAAAGTGCTTTAATGTAGACACTATACAAAACAGAACATAGAAAAAAAATTAAAGAAGGCACAAACAGTTGTGCATAAACAATGACCACACTGTGGTTATTTAACAACAAAGAACAACAATAAGAAATTTACTGTGTTTCACGGCAAAAGTAAACTCTGTGCTTTGCGCACTAGATGGTGCAGTATTTGGGGCATAGTATGGGCCAGGATTAAATGATGAAAAACCCTGCTCAGGGTATTGTGAGTTGTGGTGTTGGATTGGTGCTCTTGAGGTATTGGTCATACGCTCATAGAACGCCATGTTCATTTGGTGCAATTCCCTGTGGCGGTCATACTGCTCTCTACTCATGCGTTCCTGCATTGTCATGACTTGGGAAAGAAATGCATCATGCATTTGGCGTTCTGCCTCTAGAAACCTGTCGAGCCTTGCATCCTCCTGTGCGGACATTGTAGCGTCCATCTCTCGGAGTTGGTCGACAAGGACATTTGACATGGCTTTAGCCACTTGCTCCGCTCTGTTCAGTTTCTTCCTTCTAGGCGGTACGGTGTAAACTGTGAAGAGAAGAAATACAAAATGAGCGTATATAAAAATAGCAGCGTTAGCAAACATGTGTTTGTGGCATTAATCCACCTACACACTAGCTACTCTGCAACATTGAACTATTTATAAAAATTCAAAGCCCCCCTGGGTGGGGGCAGAAATTGCAAAGCGTGCCACCGTGCCAGCAGCGTGCTGAGCGCAGTGATCCTGCAAGGGACTCATTTGCGCTCGCCACGCTGCTGCCACACTGGCCACTCATACTACACACATAACCGGATGACAATTGAGGATTTGTGCTATGAGTGTTATTTTCTAAACATGTACTTACTGTTTTTCTGTAAAGTTGGGGTGACGGTACTTTGTACAGTCCCACTGTCACTAGTCTGAGCTTCCACGACGTCTTCAATGGTTGCAGTTATGCTGTCATCGTTTCTGGATGTGTTTATGGACGGCTGGGAGGCAGGGCCGTTTCTAGCCAATTTGGCTCCCTGTGCGAGATTTAAAAATGCGCCCCCCCCATAGATATAAAGAGGAAAAGCATGCGCGCGCCGAAGGCGCGCGCGCTCCCGGTAAGGGGGCGTGACCTCATTAAAATGGGCGTGGCTTTGTTAAGATGGGCGTGGCCTCATCTGATCTCATCAACACGGCCACCAGAGGATATTAAAAAAAAAAGTCCTCATTTTACACATTACAGCAGGCACGCTACCCCATTTTACACAGCACGGCAGGCAAGTGTCCCCATTTTACACAGTACGACAGGCACGTGCCCCCATTTTACACATTGCGGCAGGAAAAAGTGTCCCCATTTTACTCAGTACGACAGGCAAGTGTCCCCATTTTACACATTGCGGCAGGAAAAAGTGTCCCCATTTTACACATTGCGGCAGGCACGTGCCCCCATTTTACACATTGCGGCAGGCACGTGCCCCCATTTTACACATTGCGGCAGGCACGTGCCCCCATTTTACACATTGCGGCAGGAAAAAGTGTCCTCATTTTACACAGTACGACAGGCAAATGTCCCCATTTTACACATTGCGGCAGACAGGTGTCCCCATTTTACACATTGCGGCAGACAGGTGTCCCCATTTTACACATTGCGGCAGACACGTGCCCCCATTTTACACAGTACGCAGGCAAGTGTCCCCATTTTACACACTGCGGCAGACACGTGCCCCCATTTTACACAGTACGCAGGCAAGTGTCCTCATTTTACACACTGCGGCAGACACGTGCCCCCATTTTACACAGTACGCAGGCAAGTGTCCCCATTTTACACACTGCGGCAGACACGTGCCCCCATTTTACACAGTACGCAGGCAAGTGTCCCCATTTTACACACTGCGGCAGACACGTGCCCCCATTTTACACAGTACGCAGGCAAGTGTCCCCATTTTACACACTGCGGCAAACACGTGCCCCCATTTTACACAGTACGCAGGCAAGTGTCCCCATTTTACACACTGCGGCAGACACGTGCCCCCATTGTACACAGTACGCAGGCAAGTGTCCCCATTTTACACACTGCGGCAGACAGGTGTCCCCATTTTACACATTAAGGCAGACAGGTCCCCATTTTACACATTAAGGCAGACAGGTCCCCATATTACACATTAAGGCAGACAGGTCCCCATTTTACACATTAAGGCAGACAGGTCCCCATTTTACACATTAAGGCAGACAGGTCCCCATTTTACACATTACTGCAGGTGGTGGGGAGGGAGAAAGGGAGAGAGAGGGAGAGGGGCTGACTTACATTTGTAGCGGTTCTCGCCGCTCTTCAGCCGCCTCTCCCTCCTCGTCTGCGCGGCTCCCCCTTCTCCCTCCTCCCGAGTGCCCAGCTCGGGGGGCGGGGTTTCGCGGAATGACGCGTTTGCGTCGTGACGTCACGACGCAATCGCGTCATTCTGCGAAACCCCGCCCCCCGAGCTGGGCACTCGGGAGGAGGGAGAAGGGGGTTTCAAAGTATGAAGAAGTGCCGTGGCGGGCGCCCCGTGCGGTTGCACGGCTCGTCCGCCGCAAGAAACGGCACTGATGGGAGGATGTGTCGCTGTCCTCAGGTGTGTCGTCAATTAACAACGGGGATGACGGACAGACGTCACTGCTTGTCTGTGTCTCTTCTGGAGTGCCTTCTGTAGCAGTGTACTGTGAACTGGAAGACAGACTCACCGGACTGCATATAGCTGTGTTTCCAAAGATATTGGCACAGATGTCATAGTACTACCAGTCGATACGGCCAACACCGCTCTTTTTCCTGTTGTTGTCATGCACCTTCAGAAACTGCTTTTTAAGAGTTTTCATTTTGTTTAACACTTGCTGCTGTGTGCGGATGATTCCCCTGGCTTCCAGCATCTTGGAGATGTTTTTATAAATGACTGCATCTTTAACTGTGCCTGTGATCTGCCTCATTATTTCCTCCTCTCCCCTAATGCTCAGCAACTCTCTAACCTCCTGGTCTGTCCAGGTCGCCATGCTGCCTTCCTCACACGCATCAAGGACGCTCCCCAGGGCTCTGAAAGATGACATCATCTTTTCTGAGCCCATGAAAGCTCCAATCGGAGGCCTTTTAACAGTCCCGGGTAGTGAATCCCGGGAAGGGCCCTTTCACACTACCCAGCTTCCCGGGACGGTCCCGGGACCAACCCTGGTCGAGACCAGGGTTGAAATCCCGGGATGCTCGACCCGGGAAATTGTCCCTGTACCCTTTCACACTGACAAAAATCCCGGGATGATGCGCGTTCACGTGCAATATCCCGGGATTTTCATGCGAGTGTAAAAGGGGTATTAGTTCCATTTGAAGCTATAATTCATTATTTAATAAATATAGTATTTTTTAATAATGAAATTCCATTACTCCTCTATAAAATAGTACATCCTAAACTTTCCCAATCATATTTACAGGCAGTAAAAGAGACTATTAACCCTACAGGGGTTAGAAAATATAAGTATAACTAAATTTAAATGATGAGGCTACAAAAACAAATGTTTTCTGGTAGGGATGGTTGTTTGTGACCATCCAGCCCCTGCCAGGCAGAATAATGGTATTTCTGGTAATAATTGGAAAAAAAAAAGTTATTATACAGTATATAGTAGAGATGTGCAGTGACCCTTGTGTTTTTGTTTTGGATCTGGATTAATTTCATGTTTTGGTTCTGGTTTTGCAAAACCACCCTCACATGTCTTGATTATGGATCTGTATTTAGAAAAAAAAGCTAAAAACAGCTAAATTCATGCAATTTGGGACTGTTTTTGTGCCTACAGTATTATTAACCTTAATAACATTCATTTCCAGTAAGCTGGCTGGCTTCTAAGTGACAGAGCACAAACACATGGGAGTTTAAAGAATATAGCACATCTACCTTATGACACATTAAAACATCGCTGGGTACTATGTACCACTGAGTACATCACAAAATAATCAACAGCAATCATCATAATTCCATTTCTGAGTGATCTCCAAATGGAGAAAATGATGCTTAACCAACGTCATAGAAGATAAGTCAGGCATAGAAGTCTTGGATGCCATGGCAACCTCATCCTTACTGCCCTGATGGATTATGAGGCTTGAAATTCCTCATAGCTGTGTTTGCTCTGTAGTTCTGAGCAAGAGGTGGAGGAGTTCATAGTTTAGAGACATCTCATGAGTATCACAAAGGCAGCAAATTTTACATGTGCCTCACCATACTTCTCAGCTCCTCTCTAAAGGTAAGCGGATACCAGCGCTGTAACTAGGTGTGTGCATAAGGGGCATTGCCCACAGCACACACCTAGTTAGAGCGCATATTCCCCCTGCGCTCCCACTGCCCATCCCTGTCTACTGCGCTCCCACGACCCACCCCCTCTCTTGGCCCCTGTATACTGTGCTCATACGGCCCCTCCTCCATCGGCCCCTGTGTACAGTGCTCCTGCGGCCCGCCCCCTCTCTTGGCCTGCAGTGCAGTGTACAGAGGGAGTGCTGGGTCTGGAGCCGGCAGCAGCACAGCCACAGGAAGAAGGAGAAATCATGTAAGTGGCTGCCCACACACTACACTACATTACACTAAAGTACACTACACTAAAGTACACTACACTACATTACACTACACTACATTATACTACACTACACTAAAGTACACTACACTACATTACACTACAGGACACTACACTACAGTACACTACATTACAGCCTTAGGGTAGGGGGGCTGTAAGGTGCTCTGCCTGCCGTAATGAGTAAAAGGAGGCTCCACCTGCCATAATGTGTAAAAAGGGGGACTGTCTGCCATAATGTGTAAAAAGGGGACGCTGTCTGCCGTAATGGGTAAAAAGGGGACACTGTCTGCCGTAATGTGTAGAAAGGGTGACGCTGTCTGCCGTAATGTGTAAAAAGAGGGACTGGCTGCCGTAATGTGTAAAAAGGGGGACGCTGTCTGCCGTAATGTGTAAAAAGGGGGACACTGTCTGCTGTAATGTGTAAAAAGGGGACGCTGTCTGCCGTAATGTGTAAAATGGGGGATGCTGTCTGCCGTAATGTGTAAAAAGGGGGATGCTGTTTGACGTAATGTGTAAAAAGGGGACGCTGTCTGCCGTGATGTGTAAAAAGGGGGACGCTGTCTGCCGTAATGTGTAAAAAGGGGATGTTGTCGAAGTGTCATGAATATTGTATTGCTACGTCACCAATGCTCTGCTGATTTCTGATTTTGACTGGGATCCACATCCGCATGTTCTACTATGCTTCTTACATATGTACGACCATAAGCCTGTTGTTGTTTTTGATGTTTTTTTATTTTTCATAACTGTTTAATTGTATAAATGTCAAAAATCCAATAAAAATGTATTGAATTTAAAAAAAAAGGGGATGCTGTCTGCCATAATGTGTAAAAAGGGGGACTGGGTGCCGTAATGTGTAAAAAGGGAATGCTGTCTGCCGTAATGTGTAAAAAAGGGGATGCTGTCTGCCGTATTGTGTAAAAGGGGCTCTAGTGGCACTACTGTGTGGTGTAATTTGAATAATGGAGACTACTATGCACCGTAATATGAATTAGTATTATTTTGTGGCCACACCCCTTCTTCATGAAGCCATGCCTCTATATTTTCACATTCGCCTGCTGCGCACACTGCCCCTATTTTACATAAAGAGGGGGCGCCGATGCCGTTTCTTGCACACAGCGCCAAAATGTCTAGTTATGGCACTGGCGGATACTTAGGGGTCTTGACCTCACAACAAGGGGGCGTGACATTACTTGAAATGCTGTGCCCATGAGCCATGTCCCGTTTTTGCCACATTGGAGGCTTTCCCATTGCTAAAGAAGATGCAGGGCATATTACCAGTCCCTCTCTCCCATGAATAGAGGCATTGCACACAACTGTAAGATACTGTGGCTGTGGGTGGGATGGTGGGATAGTTCCAACAAAACCAAGACAGTTGGGAGGTATGGACTCACTGCTATAAGCCAAAATTTTGCAATTTTAATCCTACAGTGTTGTCAGCAGCAAGGATTTTGGACATATGATACTTGTGTCTTTGGCTGTGAATGGAAAATGTAATCCTACACAATGGGCAAGTAAGTTATTTGGAGAATCCTGCCATAAGTGATAGATTACCAAAAGCCCTGACAGAACATATTTAGATAAACAAATTATTTAAATAATAATAATAATAATAATAAAAAATATAATAGTAATAATAATAATAATAATAATAATAATAATAATAATTGTTATTATTATTATTATTATTATTATTATAAAAAAGGCAACCCTTTAACCTCTATACTTGCTAAATTAGTTTTACCCCCTTTCAAAGGGGCAACCCTTTTAAATGGGTGGGCTGCCCCAATATCATCATAGTGGCCTTGCCCCTGCTGCTTTAAGTTGCAATTTACGCTATTTTACAATGATAAGCGATGCTAGGATAACACGATTTAATGCAGTCAGTGGCTTCGGGATAAGGGCCAACTGCTGTATACCAAGCAGCCCAGCAGAGTTCCACCAAATAATGGACTTTCCCAGACCTTCCTGGAGAATTGTCACTTAGTGGCCTGTATGAAATTGAATGTGTTAAGCAAGCTTGCATTTCACACCAAGTAAACTAGAATAGTACTTACACAACTACACATTGTATCATAAAATTTGTTATGCTATTTTATTTTTAACTTCGTTTGAACACATCACACAAAGGAAAAGTAATTTTAAATTAAATAAATAATTATATTCATCCTGAATAAAGTTCTCAGTATGTTAAAGACACCACCCTTAATTGATTTTAACCTTTTGTTGCTCTTCCCAAATTCCTTTCGGCGATACTAACAGATCCATTACCAGAGGGATAAAATGTTCTTAATGGCGTTATTAAAGTTTTTTGGCACCTGTTAGTGGTGTGTGCAGATCTGCAGATTATTCTCATCGTGTGAGTCCACAATGTGGTCCTGGAAAATGAATGATACTTTAATTAAAGAGAACATAGTTTTCTTTATTATATAAAGGTGTCTAATCTTTTCACTTGAATTATTATTATAATATGTTCTTTCTTGTTACTCAATATTTATCACTCTTTTTATCAAACAAACATTGTAAAGTCTATAGAATTTATTGGAACTGAATATGCATTAATTGTATCATTTAGAAAATAATTGTTGGCCCACGAGAAAAGCACAAACTGAAATTTAGCATGTGCTTGTGATTAGCTAAGCGCAATTAGACTGCATGTTTGAACAACATTGTACAAGAATAAATTACCTTAGATTTGTTAAATACAAAAGTAAAACATGTCCACAAACATTTAAAAATGGTGTTAACATTATTGGGAAACTGAAAAGAATATATGTATTTAAAAAGCAGCATGGAACATATCAGGGCAAAATTGTTGCAAAGGAGTTTTTATAGTATTAAGCAGGGTGTCTTTTAGTACTGTATGTTGCTTTTGTCTTTTGCTGTGGATGACCTTTCAACTATTAACCTACTCTATATATTAGACGATTGCAGATTAAAATTTAGGTTACAAAATTGCTACATGCACATTGCTGGGCCTTACAGTACATATGTAGCACATGCACCTTCGGTGTCACTGGTCACCTGCTGGGCTCTGTATAGTAAAGTCACCAGTGGAGCATCATTGACTGGGTTGGCGTACGTCAGTTCTAAGTAGGCTTACTATACTATCCCTTTATACCGGGATACTCATGAATTACACAGGTTCTGCGGCTGATTAAAACCAGGTGAAATGCAAGCTTGAAGTCAACCAGCCATAGAACTTGTATAATTCATGAGTGTTCCAGTTTAAAGGGATAATATGGTAAGCCTAGTTCTAAAGTGCAACCACGATGATGTTATGGTGGTGTTTTTTCTTTTTGTTACTGGTAATGGTTCATATGGAATAAATGTGCGCTAGTCCAACCTTGAAGAATGAGGGTAGAAACTATTGTGCAGCAACCCAGTGTTTCTCTCTGTGTTTTTTATAATGATAACTGTTTCCATCACAGAGCCTTGCTTTTTAATGGAGAGGTCTATGTAGTTGATCTTTTCTCCCTGTGGGTTGGTGATGGGTATGTATATTTGATGTGATTTTGCTACAATGGTGTACTTAATATGGGGTACAGTACATTTGAAATGGTATTAAATATAAGATGTTTTGTATTCTGAATGTATCGCTGAAGAAAGAACAATATACTGTAGTTCTGAAATGTTGGATTCCTTAACTGGTCCCTTAGTATTCAGGCAATGCAGTGCTTTTTATAAAGCAACACTAATGTGCAAGATTGAGTATATAACTAGGAAACAAAATTTCTAAATGACATAAAAAAAATCATAGAAGAATTATCTAAAAAAAGTAAACAAGATTTGAAATTAAAGAAATTGTCAAGTGCAATATACGTCAAACATGTGATTATTGTGACAGCACAGTTAACAAGTGCAGATAATGTCAGTATTTATTGACCAGTGCCTATTTTTGATCAGTAACTATTTCATCTATGATGGTGGGGTTTACATACAGTGTTCAGGCTGTGCAATGGGTTCCAATGTGGCTCCATTATATGCTAATGCCTACTTGTTTAAATCTGAAGTGTTGATATTTTTCAGTGACCCTAATATAACTGACAAAATGGTTGCCACATACCCTTTAAATGTTTGAATTTTACAACCTTTAGGTACTTTATTGCTGGTGATTACCAGCGGAAAGAAATTTGCCATACGTCATTGCGTAACTTTTATAACTAAATTTATAATTTATTTGATCACATGCCCTTGTGGCATGAGTTATGTCAGTGAAAACTGACAGAACGCTAAGGGAATGCATGGCAGCACATCTCTCCTCTATTTGGGCTGCAATTGAGTTGGGTCATAACGATCAGCCAGTGGCTCAACATTTTGCCCAGGCTGGTCACAATTTGGCATCTCTCAGATGTCGGATAATAGATCATGTTCCCCCAAGTCTGAAAGGTAGTGATAGATCTCTAAAGCTTCTAAAATGTGAATCAAGATGACACTGGCACCTAAAGGCCTTATGATACTTTAAGTTAACATTGTTTTTATAATGCATTCACTTTTCATAAAATGTGTTTTTATGCCTATAAACAATATGCTGGACCCATGTATATATATATATATATATAGTGTCTGACTGGGGCATGAAGGACCCACCGCAGAATGCAGTGGTAGGGGCCCATGCTTGGCTAAACATTAGAGAGTCCATGGTCTGGGCTGCTTGATAAATATAGTCCAGAATAATAAATCTAATGTACTATAAAGTGGGGGCTGCAGGCTTAAATGCATTAATCAATACATGAACTAAAAGTCCACTGTTCATTATTATTAGTTAACAACAATGTGGTCACATACTATGTTGCACCACAAATCTAGGAATAGCGAGTGCCATGGATTAGCTATATATATATATATATATATATATATATATATATATATATACATACATATACATATAGTGTTTGAATTGCAATCTCAATCTGATGATTCAGAATGTTTATAGATTTTTTCAAGGTTACTGTATATATAATTTAGACCCTCTGTATTTTGATTTTGTGTTCCAGTTTTGGCAAAACTGTCATAACGTGTTTTGGTTTTGGATCTGGATTCATTTACATTTTTTAAATAGTTAAAAACAGCTAAAATCATGTTATTTTTGTCCCTACAGGATTATTATCCTTAATGACATTATTTACAGTAATTGCTAGTGACCATCTCACAGCTCACAATATTGTTCACCAGTATTGGCTGAAGGCTGGCTGGCTAAACGAAGTGACAGAGCAGTGCCACACCCCATGGTTTAAAAGAATCTAGCACATCTATGAAACATTGCGGCACAACAGTGGCAGTGAAGATGGCAGTTTAATAAACCATATGACCCCATAGAATGTAGGTGGAGTATGAAGTGGAAGGCAGTTAAAGCATAGATTGATTTTAAATTGATTAATTTAATTTAGAAAATGTGCTGGTAACTGATATTGGAATGCTTGTTATTTTACAGTATTTTTTTCAGATTTTGATAAGTACGTTGCATGAACCTTGCTGCAAATGATGTAACAGGGAGGAGGTACCTAGATGGTTCACATCCCTATTTCTACTAACTTTGGCCTTGCAAATGGTACAGATGCCATCACAAATGTTGTCAGATTTGAGGTAAAAATTATTCTACCCTTAAAGAGGTGGCTTTTTTGGTCTAATGCTAAGGCATGACAATAGTCTTTTTATCATGGGCAAGAAATGCTGCCACTGGTAGCTGACTTACTTTGACACAAACAACATCCTCATCATCAACATCCTCATCATCAACATCCTCATTAGCATCAGAGACTTCAATATTCCCCTCACCATGTTGAACTTAACAGTAGCAGAAAAGTCAGACTCACACATAACACTCATGAACACCCTTAGACTCTCTTCAGGGATTTGTGAAGTTTGTGTACACAGTTTGTTCTTCAGCCTTAGTGGGGGGTTTTATGCACTGATTTGTCTATTTTACAGGTGACATCTCTTTTAGACTCAGAGAGAAGGTGTTGCATAACATATGACATTATTGAAGAAGATGCCTGACTGTGTTTGGCCCCAGCATTCTTGTACATGAAACAGCAGTAGCACTAGCAGAATTACCACTTGCAAACAAAAGCTATTACCTGAGCCTTTCCATGTCACTGCATGTGGTGTATGGCATGTTGGTGATTTTACGTTTTTTCGTCAGTACATTTTCCCTTTAGAGTTTTTCTTTAACATTGAGAAATATTGTTTAGATTTCAAGTATCCTTTCTTAAACTTTGTGTCCCCAGGATCACCTTTAGCAGATTTTGAAGCACCACAGTACTAAAACTGGGTTGCTGATCCTCTCTTCTATCAACTGGTTCATGTTGACTCATTGTGCTTCTAGTAATGGTGGTACCTAGTAAATGTTATTTTTTAACAGAGGTCTTGAACCTGAGCTCACACAAGCATTACTTATATTTTTATATATTTTTTATTTTTTTATATTTTGGGTTCAACTCCCAGCTCAGGAAGCTTCGTCGGGCCAAGGAGGAGGCATACAGCAGTGGGGACAGGGCCCTGTGCAAACAGGCCAGGAACTCCCTGACACGTGAAACCAGGCTGACTAAAAACGGATTCTCCAACAAGCTGACTCTCAAGCTTTCGGCCAACAACCCAGCGTCAGTTTGGAGATGTATGCAAGTCATTACCAGCTACAAGAAAACCCGAAAACCCACTGTCATGCAGAACAAAATTGCAGACGAGCTGAACAACTTTTACTGTAGATTTGAGAAGGAGGCCCACTGTCCCTGTCCTACTCCTGTCCTGTGCAAAGCTGACCACCCACTCCCCTATCCTTGTCTCCACTCCCAGGCACTGCAGGTGGATCAGAAAGAGGTAGAAGGAATGTTTAGAAGGGTCAAACCTAAGAAAGCCACAGGCCCGAATGGAGTATCACTATCTGCCCTAAAGAACTGTGCTGTTCAGCTGGCCCCCATTTTCTCCAAGATCTTCAACACCTCCCTGGAGATGTGCAAGGTTCCCTCCAGATTTATATGTTCAACAATCGTCTTTGAAGAGCGCAGCTGCAAAAGACCTAAATGACTACAGGCCGATCGCACTAACATATGTGGCAATGAAAGTGTTTGAACGGCTGGTGCTGAACCACCTGAGAGAAGTGACTAACACCCACCTAGACCCCTTGCAGTTCACAAACCAAGTGAACAGGAGTGTCGAGGACACAGTTAACTTGGGGCACTACATCCTACAGCACCTAGACCGACTGGGCTCTTATGCGAGGGTCCTATTTGTCGACTGCAGTTCAGCATTCAACACAATCATTCCCAGTATCCTGCAAGCCAAACTCCTCTCCTTAGGGGTCCTAGAATCCACGTGCTTCTGGATCGTCGACTTCCTAACAGCAAGAAAACAGGTGGTGAAAGCTGGGTAATTCACGTCTAGTGGGCACACGATCAGCACAGGGGCCCCTCAAGGATGTGTCCTCTCCCCCCTGCTCTTCTCTATATATACTAATGACTGCACCTCGGCCGAGCAATCAGTAAAAATTATAAAATTCGCAGACGACACCACCGTCATCGGCTTAATCAAGGACGAAGATGAATCTGCATACAGACATGAAATGGAACGGCTAACAAAATGGTGAGGCAGGAACAACCTTGACCTAAATCCCCTCAAAACAGTTGAGATGGTGGTGGACTTCAGAAGGAAACCCAATGCCATGCAACCACTCTTAATAGCCGACAGCGTGGTGTCGTGGGTCGACTACTTCAAATTCCTAGGGTCAGAAATTTCCAGAGACATCAAATGGGGACCCTACATAAGCACTGTCGTAAAGAAGGCCGAGCAAAGGATATTCTTTCTGGGGCAACTCAGGAAATTCAACATCCCGCAGAAGCTGCTGCTCATCTTTTACACAGTGATCGTAGAATTGGTCCTATGTTCCTCGATCACAGTCTGGTATGGAGCTGCCAATGAGAGTGACAGACAGAGGCTGCAAAGGGTGGTGAGGACAGCTGAAAATATTGTTGGGGCTGACCTACCTCCCGTCAAGCAATTATATCAGTCAATGGTCAGAAAGCGAGCAGAGAAAATTGCGGCAGATATGCAGCACCCAGGTCACAAACTGTTTGGAGCCACTTCCATCAGGCAGACGTTACAGGTCCATTCCCGTGAAGTTGACCAGATCCATTAAAAATTTCTTCCCACAAGCTGTCCACATGCTGAACAATATATAAAAAGTCTATATGTCGAGTCTATCGTACAGTTGCAATGTGCAGTATGAACTCATATGTGTAATGTTTGTAATGTATGCTATGTTTTTCCCCCTTCTTATGCTATGTATTCCCCCTTCATGTTGCTGCTTGGTGATGCACTGTACCGCATAAAATTCCTAGTGTACGTGAGTACACCCGGCAAATAAAGCTGATTCTGATTCTGCCAAGCATTATTTATATCTTTACACACTGTGACTCACAGCACTTCTAATGAATGATTTTTTTAACACAGTGCTGCCATTCACAGTCCACAAAGGCCCTCATTCAGAGTTGTTCGCTCGCTAGCTGCTTTTAGCAGCAGTGCACATGCTAGGCCGCCACCCTCTGGGAGTGTATCTTAGCTTAGAGGAAGTGCGAACGAAAGGTTCGCAGTGCGGCTACAAAAAAAAATTGTGCAGTTTCAGAGTAGCTGCAGACCTACTCCTACCTTGCGTTCACTTCAGATAATTTAGACTATTTAGTTCCTGTTTTGACGTCACAAACACGCCCTGCGTTCGGCCAGCCACTCCCCCGTTTCCCCAGCCACTCCTGCGTTTTTTCACATGCTCCCCGAAAATGGGCAGTTACCACCCAGAAACACCCACTTCCTGTCAATCACTCAACGATCAGCAGTGCGACTGAAAAGCATTGCTAGACCTTGTGTAAAACTGCATCGGCTTTTGTGAAAGTACATCGTGCGTGCGCACTGCGCCCCATACGCATGCGCAGAAGTGCCTATCTTTCGCCTGATCGCTGCGCTGCGAACAACGGCAGCTAGCGATCAACTCGGGATGACCCGCAATGCCTCTATGAGCTTTTCTTTTCTTTTTTGTAATGACACAGTGCCCCTTTAATTTAAACAGAGCAACTAAATGATATTTTTTTAAATGACAGTGCATACACAGTACCTCTTTAAGATAAATACAAGGTGCTACTAATGGTGTGCTTAAATGACACAGAGCCTTTACTGGCTTAGTGGGGCAGATGTATTAAGCCTGGAGAAGTGCAAAAGCATTGATAAAGAAGTGATAAGTGCAAGGTGATAACGCACCAGCCAATCATTACAGAGTTTTTAAAATGACAGTTAGGAGCTGATTGGCTGGTGCGTTATCACCTTCCACATTATCACTGCTTTATCACTTCTCCAGGCTTAATACATCTGCCTATGTTTGTTACAACAAATACTGAGTTCTGCAGCCCACAGTTTTAAAAGGACACAATGCCCCTGACCGCCTTTACTTTCTGTGACAGTTATTAATATTGGCAATAGAATGTGCTTCTCAGTTCACTTTCCACACCCTCTCTTTCTGGCGTTCAGCATGAAATGGTGCCCAAATCATGAGGGAGGGGCTTTTATGCAATCCAAAAAATGCGAGATACAATGCTGGGAAGATTACGTTTTGCCTCATTTTCGGATACAGGCCTGGCGGGAAAACCTGAGATGGAACTTGGATCCACTCATAAGGAGGACGTTTGGGACCGAACTGCACATTTCTAATATGATTATACATATATAATTACATCATTAAAACTATTAAATTGCATAGTATTAGTAAAAAGAGAGTGACCTGCATGTTAGAGCTTACTTGTGACTTTTAAGGTACTGCAGGCAGGTACAATGGAAGTAGTGATATACTGTAGACACCATTGGTTGGTTACTAGAGATGAGCGCCTGAAATTTTTCGGGTTTTGTGTTTTGGTTTTGGGTTCGGTTCCGCGGCCGTGTTTTGGGTTCGACCGCGTTTTGGCAAAACCTCACCGAATTTTTTTTGTCGGATTCGGGTGTGTTTTGGATTCGGGTGGTTTTTTCAAAAAACCCTAAAAAACATCTTAAAACATTGAATTTGGGGGTCATTTTGATCCCATAGTATTATTAACCTCAATAACCATAATTAACACTCATTTTCAGTCTATTCTGAACACCTTACACCTCACAATATTATTTTTAGTCCTAAAATTTGCACCGAGGTCGCTGGATGACTAAGCTCAGCGACCCTAGTGGCCGACACAAACACCGGGCCCATCTAGGAGTGGCACTGCAGTGTCACGCAGGATGTCCCTTCCAAAAAACCCTCCCCAAACAGCACATGACGCAAAGAAAAAAAGAGGCGCAATGAGGTAGCTGACTGTGTGAGAAAGATAAGCGACCCTAGTGGCCGACACAAACACCGGGCCCATCTAGGAGTGGCACTGCAGTGTCACGCAGGATGTCCCTTCCAAAAAACCCTCCCCAAACAGCACATGACGCAAAGAAAAAAAGAGGCGCAATGAGGTAGCTGTGTGAGTAAGATTAGCGACCCTAGTGGCCGACACAAACACCTGGCCCATCTAGGAGTGGCACTGCAGTGTCACGCAGGATGTCCCTTCCAAAAAACCCTCCCCAAACAGCACATGACGCAAAGAAAAAAAGAGGCGCAATGAGGTAGCTGACTGTGTGAGAAAGATAAGCGACCCTAGTGGCCGACACAAACACCGGGCCCATCTAGGAGTGGCACTGCAGTGTCACGCAGGATGTCCCTTCCAAAAAACCCTCCCCAAACAGCACATGACGCAAAGAAAAAAAGAGGCGCAATGAGGTAGCTGACTGTGTGAGAAAGATAAGCGACCCTAGTGGCCGACACAAACACCGGGCCCATCTAGGAGTGGCACTGCAGTGTCACGCAGGATGTCCCTTCCAAAAAACCCTCCCGAAACAGCACATGACGCAAAGAAAAATAAAAGAAAAAAGAGGTGCAAGATGGAATTGTCCTTGGGCCCTTCCCACCCACCCTTATGTTGTATAAACAAAACAGGACATGCACACTTTAACCAACCCATCATTTCAGTGACAGGGTCTGCCACACGACTGTGACTGAAATGACGGGTTGGTTTGGACCCCCACCAAAAAAGAAGCAATTAATCTCTCCTTGCACAAACTGGCTCTACAGAGGCAAGATGTCCACCTCATCATCATCCTCCGATATATCACCGTGTACATCCCCCTCCTCACAGATTATCAATTCGTCCCCACTGGAATCCACCATGTCAGCTCCCTGTGTACTTTGTGGAGGCAATTGCTGCTGGTCAATGTCTCCGCGGAGGAATTGATTATAATTCATTTTAATGAACATCATCTTCTCCACATTTTCTGGATGTAACCTCGTACGCCGATTGCTGACAAGGTGAGCGGCGGCACTAAACACTCTTTCGGAGTACACACTTGTGGGAGGGCAACTTAGGTAGAATAAAGCCAGTTTGTGCAAGGGCCTCCAAATTGCCTCTTTTTCCTGCCAGTATAAGTACGGACTGTGTGACGTGCCTACTTGGATGCGGTCACTCATATAATCCTCCACCATTCTATCAATGGTGAGAGAATCATATGCAGTGACAGTAGACGACATGTCCGTAATGGTTGTCAGGTCCTTCAGTCCGGACCAGATGTCAGCATCAGCAGTCGCTCCAGACTGCCCTGCATCACCGCCAGCGGGTGGGCTCGGAATTCGGATTTGGGATTTCGAAGAATGCACAGTTCTTTGCTGTGCTGCTTTTGCCAGCTTGAGTCTTTTCATTTTTCTAGCGAGAGGCTGAGTGCTTCCATCCTCATGTGAAGCTGAACCACTAGCCATGAACATAGGCCAGGGCCTCAGCCGTTCCTTGCCACTCCGTGTGGTAAATGGCATATTGGCAAGTTTACGCTTCTCCTCCGACAATTTTATTTTAGGTTTTGGAGTCCTTTTTTTTCTGATATTTGGTGTTTTGGATTTGACATGCTCTGTACTATGACATTGGGCATCGGCCTTGGCAGACGACGTTGCTGGCATTTCATCGTCTCGGCCATGACTAGTGGCAGCAGCTTCAGCACGAGGTGGAAGTGGATCTTGATCTTTCCCTAATTTTGAAACCTCAACTTTTTTGTTCTCCATATTTTATAGGCAGAACTAAAAGGCACCTCAGGTAAACAATGGAGATGGATGGATTGGATACTAGTATACAATTATGGACGGACTGCCACGGTTAGGTGGTATAAAAAAACCACGGTTAGGTGGTATATAATACAATTATGGATGGACGGACTGCCTGCCGAGTTCCGACACAGAGGTAGCCACAGCCGTGAACTACCGCACTGTACACTGGTTGATAAAGAGATAGTAGTATACTCGTAACAACTAGTATGACACTATGACGACGGTATAAAGAATGAAAAAAAAACCACGGTTAGGTGGTATATATTATAATAATAATACAATTATGGATGGACGGACTGCCTGCCGACTGCCGACACAGAGGTAGCCACAGCCGTGAACTACCGCACTGTACACTGGTTGATAAAGAGATAGTAGTATACTCGTAACAACTAGTATGACACTATGACGACGGTATAAAGAATGAAAAAAAAACCACGGTTAGGTGGTATATATTATAATAATAATACAATTATGGATGGACGGACTGCCTGCCGACTGCCGACACAGAGGTAGCCACAGCCGTGAACTACCGCACTGTACACTGGTTGATAAAGAGATAGTAGTATACTCGTAACAACTAGTATGACACTATGACGACGGTATAAAGAATGAAAAAAAAACCACGGTTAGGTGGTATATATTATAATAATAATACAATTATGGATGGACGGACTGCCTGCCGAGTTCCGACACAGAGGTAGCCACAGCCGTGAACTACCGCACTGTACACTGGTTGATAAAGAGATAGTAGTATACTCGTAACAACTAGTATGACACTATGACGACGGTATAAAGAATGAAAAAAAAACCACGGTTAGGTGGTATATATTATAATAATAATACAATTATGGATGGACGGACTGCCTGCCGACTGCCGACACAGAGGTAGCCACAGCCGTGAACTACCGCACTGTACACTGGTTGATAAAGAGATAGTAGTATACTCGTAACAACTAGTATGACACTATGACGGTATAAAGAATGAAAAAAAAACCACGGTTAGGTGGTATATATTATAATAATAATACAATTATGGATGGACGGACTGCCTGCCGACTGCCGACACAGAGGTAGCCACAGCCGTGAACTACCGCACTGTACACTGGTTGATAAAGAGATAGTAGTATACTCGTAACAACTAGTATGACACTATGACGACGGTATAAAGAAAGAAAAAAAAATACCACGGTTAGGTGGTATATATTGTAATACAATTATGGATGGACGGACTGCCTGCCGAGTTCCGACTGCCGACACAGAGGTAGCCACAGCCGTGAACTACCGCACTGTACTGTGTCTGCTGCTAATATAGACTGGTTGATAAAGAGATAGTATACAATACATACAACAATATACTACTATACTGGTGGTCAGGCACTGGTCACCACTAGTCACACTGGCAGTGGCACTCCTGCAGCAAAAGTGTGCACTGTTTAATTTTAAATTAATATAATATTATGTACTCCTGGGGGCTCCTGCTATAACAACCTGCAGTGCTCCCCAGTCTCCCCCACAATTATTATAAGCTTTGCCTTTTATACATTGATGTGCAGCACACTGGGCTGAGCTGAGTGCACACAGACTGAGTCACACTGTGTGACTGGCTGCTGCTGTGTATCGTTTTTTTTCAGGCAGAGAACGGATATAGCAGAGAACGGATATATTATATTAAAATAAATAAAAGTTAACTAACAACAACTGCACTGGTCACTGTGGTAAACTCTGTCTGACTCTGCACAATCTCTCTCTCTCTTCTAATCTAATTTCTAATGGAGAGGACGCCAGCCACGTCCTCTCCCTATCAATCTCAATGCACGTGTGAAAATGGCGGCGACGCGCGGCTCCTTATATAGAATCCGAGTCTCGCGAGAATCCGACAGCGTCATGATGACGTTTGGGCGCGCTCGGGTTAACCGAGCAAGGCGGGAGGATCCGAGTCTGCTCGGACCCGTGAAAAAAACATGAAGTTCGTGCGGGTTCGGTTTCAGAGAAACCGAACCCGCTCATCTCTAGTTACTAGTAGTACAAATCAAAATTCCATGTCAATAAAATCCACACACAACCAGGTAAGTGAATAATTCTCCCTGGACATTCAGCAGCAAGGCAAAGCAAGAGCGGAACACAAAGATGGTATCTGATGGTATTACCTTGTCAGTTTTGTTACATAAAGTACACTGATATTTTCTTGCATATATGTATGCTACTTTCAGAGACTAATATGTGATATTTTTGTACTCAAATGACTCATTTAAGAATAGTACTTTCATATAATATTATTTTACGGCAGAAAAATCAATCCAATGTTTTCAGAGCATACTCAGTTATTGTATTCCTAAGTATAATCTCCAGTATAATAGCCCAGATCTGTGAGTCTGTGCCTGTGTGTATAATGCTGGACATGGCTAGGAGCTCTCATTGGGTTAGCAGCAGGTCTCTCACACCCAGCCCACAGCTGACTGGGTGAGAAACGTCCTCCCACATAGGTTACATCCAATGGGAGGTTCTGCCCTTTGACTGCTGTGTGTTCACAGAGCAGGATTAACAATGAGGCTGATGGAGCTGCAGCTCCAAGTCCACACCCCAAAATAGGCCCACTGCATCTGCAGCAACACATACCCTCCAACATGACCCGCCCCACTAGGTACAAAATGCTCTGTTTCTGGACTTCCCTCTTAATTTATAATTGCCATCACCTGTGAAGAAACAGCTTTCTTATCATTTAACTAGTTCAAAAAGGTGATGGCAATCATAAATTAAGAGGGAAGCCCAGGAACAGAGCATTTTGTACCTAGTGGGGCGGGTCATGTTGGAGGGTCTGGCAACATACCCTCCAACAATTTACACATAAAAATCAGTACACATTTGAAAAGGGGGCGTGGCTATGGGTACAGTGGTGTGGCCACGCTCCTTTTCCTATACTTTCAATGGAAGTTTGGAAAGCCAAAAATTGGTACAGACCATAAAAAAAGGTCATGTACCTGCCAAAAAGGTACAGCTGGAGGGTATGCCAATGCATCTGCAGCAAGTCTCTGCGCTGCAGATAGGAGAAAAAAAAACTTTTACTGCAGCGTCCTATGTCCTGCAGCCTATCCGCCAGCCCCCTCCAGCATCAAAAATCCCCACTCCCTAGCCGCGGCGCAGGTGGAACAAACACTGCTGCGGCCACCGGCATAGTTGTGCACGAAAGCGACGCAGCGAAAGGCTTTCATAGCCCTCCCTTCGCTGCATACTCTCTGAGCCATGGAGCCTCCTCTGCGCATGATGTCACAAAAGTACGCCACAGCCGTGCCCAGATCCCCAGAGGCCCTGACTTCACAACAAAGCACCTGGGCTGCCGGCCTGAAAGCCCCGAGATGGCTAATGTGATGGATAGAGTGGGTGATATCGCGGCGGGTAATGTCTGGATGCTGAATCAATGTAAAAGGTGAGTGTGCTGTGCAGTGCAGTGGGTGTGCAGTGTCACCGACACTGCACAGCACTCTCACCGACACTGCACAGCACTCTCACCTTTTACATTGATTCAGCGAGTCAGTCAGTTCTGCCAGCCAGTCACTATTGTTAGCGCCAGTGTCCCAACGCGCCGCATTACAGTGAAGTAGTCGCACTAAATAAACTACAGCTCCCAGCAGCCCTTAACGCCAAAGTATTCCAGCGCTAAGGCCTGCTGGGAGCTGTAGTTCATTGAGTGCATCTTCTTCCCCGTAATGCGGCACATTGGGACACCTGTGCTAACAATAGTGACTGACTGCTTGGCTGCTGTGCGAGTCTCCGGGAGAGCCACTGCCGAAGGGCTCCGAAGGAGAAGCAGGAGAAGCAATACCCGCCCCTCCCCCACTCACAGTACCTCCAGGCCCCATCCGCAGCACCCCCACACACACCCCTCCACCACCCGTGGTGGCTCCAAACCCCCTCCCCCACCGGCAGCACCCACGCACCCTCCCCTCTCCCACCCATGGCACCCCCGCACCTGCCCCTCCCCCACCTGTGGCACCCCTGGATCCCCTCCCCCATCCACATCTCCCCCGCACCCATCACTCCCACAACCACAGCACCTACTAGGTGACTCATCAGGCCCTGCGTGTGCTTTTCACGCCGTTGCAAGGGCTACAACCCCTTAACCATTACACGCCCTTTGTACGTGCAATATTTAACCACTCACACAATTATGATTGGAGGTAATACTCCATATAATAAAAATATTGCACGCCGTAGGGCAGGATGAATCACCTAGTTTAATATATGACCCCATGGTTCCCAAATTTCCTTTGCTTATGGAACACTCGGGGTCTCAGACATTTTCTCAGTTAAAAACAAATACATGAGAGTTCCAATAATTAAGTAGCTAGGTACAAACCTCTGAATACGTAATGACTACATAAATATTCCCAACAACTCAGTAGCCATTTGAAATAAAAAAAAGTATAAAAAAAACAAATCATTAATGGGATGTGTGATACTGTTGGAAACTACACATCAACTCAAACTTTGGAATCACACTAGAGACCAAGTGAAAATTATATATGGGTGTGACAAATATGCGCAATTAAAAACAGAGTTATGCAGCAGAAACACACGCGAATAGAGTGTTCATTCAACACTCAAAAGAACTGAATGTTTAAAAATATTTTTCACGTGTTCAATCCTGCGCTATTCTGCTTAACCATGTGTAAAACATATACCACAAGAGTGCATATAAAAAACAGATGATCATGCAACATAAAATGTGTACATGCAAAGCACCACATCCAAATAAAATAAAAAGTTACTGAGCTTTTATAAATGGAATGGATCACACGCTTCCGTGAGCAACTTCTCAATACATGTAGGAGACAAGATCATCCAAGAATCTCTGAAATCAGAAAAAAAGTGCTTCCCTCTAATGGGTATAACCCTTTGCAGGGGGGATCAGCACAGAGAATAAATCATAGTGCAGTATTTTGTATAAAATCAGAGGGGTTTTAATACAAATCGCACTTACAACACATAGGAATAAAAATCACATGTAGAAACTCCTTTCATGGCAACAGCACTTGAATATTGCAAACATATCACCACAGCTCCTGTTTATGTGCTCAGGATAGGGTTCGGCAGCCACAGCTCCGGAATCTGTGGGAGCTTCTCCAAGGTGACAGTGCAAAGTCGGTGAGTGTCCAAACAAACAGGAGTTACAGAACCACACTTAACGCGTTTCGGACCTCGCTGGGTCCTTCATCAGAAGTGTGGTCACAGTTACAGAATGAACCTTTTAAAGGATTTACTAATTGTACAACTAGAAACAGCGGTGCAAGATCCTCGTTTCCTGTTCCCCGACCGGAAATGATGTCATCCGTTTGAGAGCGCTGCGTTCCATGACTATTCTGCCGGAAACAGGAAATCCTTCTCAGCTGGCTTCAGCGCTGCGTTCCACTGCGGGTCATAGAGTCACTTGCGCCGCATTCCACTGCGGGTCATAGCGTTCGTATAGTCACTAGTATGGATAATCATATCAGTCCATGCTGTACACATATAAATAATAGATGTTGATAACATTTTTTATCCATAGAGATATTCCAACAGACCCTGCCAAAAATGTGAAATATATGGTGATACATACATTCTGAATTTCGTAATTTCTCAATGTTAGCCTTCACCATACCAACATGCATAAAGTGACAGTGCTTGTTACAGAATGTGTGGGAAAGAATAAACCAATTATATTAACTAAGTTAATAAGCATCCTAATTCAAATTCATTATTCAAACCATTAGGAGTGAGAGTTTTCAATAAGAAAATCCACCGCATCTCTGCTTTAGATAACCTTTTTTCCACATCCCTGGTTCTCAATTTTGGCAGGATTAATTCTATACCACAGAAGAATTTTAAATGGCATTCCTTTTTGTCATGATATTTTTTAAAATGTGCCGACACAGTGTGTGTGTCCAGACCTTTTCTAATGTTGTATATGTGTTCGGCCAGCCTCGTTTTTTAAGGCTCTGGTGGTCCTGCCTACATAGTACAGGCCACAACTACAACCGAACACATATACAACATTCCGTGAATTGCACGTAATAAATTGATTAATGGTGAAAATCTTATCATTAATGGTTAATTCCTTAATTTTACTGGTATCACTTTTAACTGTTCGGGACATAAGGCAACATCCACACCGGTGGAAACCCTTAGTTCGAACACTCTGACATGATTCTACTTCTAAACTGCTTCTCACGAACCCTATCCTGAGCACATAAACAGGAGCTGTGGTGATATGTTTGCAATATTCAAGTGCTGTTGCCATGAAAGGAGTTTCTACATGTGATTTTTATTCCTATGTGTTGTAAGTGCGATTTGTATTAAAACCCCTCTGATTTTATACAAAATACTGCACTATGATTTATTCTCTGTGCTGATCCCCCCTGCAAAGGGTTATACCCATTAGATGGAAGCACTTTTTTTCTGATTTCAGAGATTCTTGGATGATCTTGTCTCCTACATGTATTAAGAAGTTGCTCACAGAAGCGTGTGATCCATTCCATTTATAAAAGCTCAGTAACTTTTTATTTTATTTGGATGTGGTGCTTTGCATGTACACATTTTATGTTGCATGATCATCTGTTTTTTATATGCACTCTTGAGGTATATGTTTTACACATGGTTAATCACACTAGAGACCGACATCCTTATTTCTTGTTCTAAAATAATCCATGCAAAATACATACTTTAAATCACAGCAGGCCAAGGGCATTTTAAGAGAGGAAAGGGCTCGTGTTCAAGATCCGATCAGACCCCCTCCTCTCTGGCAGCACAGGAGACTCTGACTTTGTGTGCTCACACCTTGTTTCCAGGTACATCTTTACTGTACATGCAGAAATCACAGGGAAAAATGGCCGCTGCACCATTTTCCAGGTTATTTCTGTCTGCAGGATTTTGGATTAGTAATTGTATTTATATGGGTGCAGGGGGTGCGGTGTGTGCCTCCTGGACACTGCACATCTTGCACCCGATATAGATATGTCAATGTAGCAGCTGCCATAAATCCAGCTATGCACACATATGACTTTTAAAACAGATCTGAATTATTATTTTTTAGAACTGGAATAGTTTTTTACTTATTTGTATAGTCATCAAAAGTAATAAAGCTTCATCTATTTGAAATTTCCAACTGCACCACTGTGTTCATAGTTTCGTTACAGCTAAGTTAACCAAATGATACATATGAAACATGCTCTGTGGCAATGTTACTATAAAGCTACAAATATTTTGTAGTTATTATTTTGTATTACAATGATGATGATGATGACGATGATGATTAACATCATTATTGTTATTAAACTTTTTATTTATGCCAACCTACTACTATGCAGCACATTACAAAGTATATTTTAATCTTTCACATCACTGTCTCATCTACCAAATGACAATTATTCTTTAGTTGCATTCACACAAATTATAGGGAAAGTGATAAACTGTTCAAAAGTAAAATGTGAGCACAGTTGTCCAAAGGTCATGCTGACTGTCCTAATTAGTTTTATATTTATTTTGTGAAGGCTAATTATACTTTTAAATTCTGCTACAGATGTTCATGAATAAAATAAAAAATAATTGGATGTCAGCAAAACGTCAGTATGTTTTAGATACATTTGATCTTAATTTTACAGCGTACATTAGAAAATTGTAATAACACATTATTTAAATATTAAAATGACACATCATGTGGCACGAATAGTTCACACTGTTTTCAATAATATTAATTAAAGCTGAAAAATAGTTTACCATAGTGTCAACAACATCTCAAATGTCATAATTACTTGGAAAAAGCAAAAGTGGGTGGGATTTGCTTTTGTGTCAACGGTAATCCATTGTATACTGCAAGTGATGTCACACACCTCACCCATGTTGTGTTTCACAGTGACAATGATCCAATTGCATGCCGCCAGCTGTCTAAACTGTTTTGACCCATACTTGGATTTTCAAAATTGGGATTAATATAAAATTCACAGTTTAAGTGACCTTTATGTTCTGTGACCTACATGAAGGTAGTGCAGATTGCTTTATTTGATGTTTAACATGTAACACGCCATAAAAAGTTAGTTTTACATTGCACCTCTTCGATAATAACTATGATGTTACACATTATTGAGTATATATAGAAAAAATATTTGATACAAATATATACAATGTAAAGGAAAGCTCAATACACAACAGTTACAGTACCCTTTTCCTATGTAAGTGGGATATAAAGTCATGGGGCTCTATTTACTAAGCCTCGGTGAGAGATAAAGTACCAGCCAATCACCTTCTAACTGCCATGTTACAGGTTGTGTTTGAAAAATGACATTTAGGAGCTGGTTGGTTGGCGCACCCAGGGGGAGGGCGGGTGGATGAGTACCTGTATACCCCTCCTTCCCATCAATCAACTGTGCAGCTGATATATATATATATATATATATATATATATTTTTTTTTTTAGATGGAGGGGCTCAGAACACCCGCTTGTACAAAAATACAGTAAAGCAAGTAGGTCTCCCTTGTCTCAGACTATCCCCCTTCTCTGCTGCCTCTGATCTCCCCCCATGGCTGCCTAAGTCTTGCCTGGCTGCAGGGAGCCTGCCAGAGCCACTGCACATCCCGGGGTGCCTGACTTGAGAGACAATGGGGCTTCCTCCTTACACCAAGTAACTACTCTCCCAGGCACCTCTCCTCATTTTGCTGCTGCTGATAACTCTCTCTCTCCCCATATGCTTCTCTCCCTCTCTCTACCTCCCCCATGCCCCTTCCCCTTTCTCTCCATGTCCCCCTCTCTCTCCATGCCCCTTTCTCTTCTCTCATGCCCCTCACTACCCATGTCTCACTCTCTCCATGCCCCCTCTCTCTCTCGCCATGCCTCTCATTCTCATAGAGTACCAAGAATTACAATGATTCCATCCAGTTTCAGTAAAATTGTGCCAGAAACACATTTTAGTGCTGTAAAAATATCACGTTTTGAGGAAAATGGTGTTGATTGATGAATTTCAGTCTGTAATGTTGGGCAACCTTATGGACCACATAATTTTCTTCCAAGGGATAACCCAGCACATATGAGCCTTAGAGGGCTTTTCCTTAGATCCATGATGTCTGGCCAATTGGGATTGACCTGTATACTGGACTTGTGGTTCTCTCCATGGACCTACAGGTAACTGATTGCAGTGTATTAGAAAGTGGAGCTGGAGAGTGAGCAGAGACCTCAAGGGCATTTCTTGGGACTGAGTTTGGGGCAGCTATAGAGCAATGAATGTCAACACAGGGCCGGTGCTAGGGTGTTCGGCGCTCCCCTGCAAACTATAAATTTGTGCCCTCCCATATTTTACAAAGGGACAGCATGCATCAAAAAGGGGTGTGGTCTCACAAGGAAGGGACGTGGTCACACAATAGTACCCCCATTTCAAATTATGCCACACAGTAGCACAATCTTATTCACATGACCCTGCGCATAGTAGCGCTGTTTATACACATAATGTCCCCAGTAGTGGCAACCGGTTATACACATAATACCCCCTGTAGTAGCACTGGTTAAACACATAATACCCCCTGTAGAAGCGCCGGTTATACACATAATAGCCCCTGTAGTAGTGCCGGTTATAAACATAATAGACCCTGTAGAAGCGCCGGTTATACACATAATAGCCCCTGAAATACCACTGGTTATACACATAATAGCTGTATTAATGGGACCGAGGAAGGATCAAAGTGTGTAATTGGTGTATCTTCAAAGAACCCCAGACCAGAACATTTTTTTACGTTTTTTCCTCTTTATTCACATTTGGGATCACATATGGGTAACGATTTTAATTTTGAATAATAAACGGATGTTTTAAAAATATTTCTTTGTTACATATTTGAAGAACTTTCTTCCTTGTATAAGAGTCCGCCCACACAAGAGCTTTCTTTTTCTCCTGCTGTTAGTACTCTGTAGCCCCGCCCATCAGTGCCGTGTAGCTCCGCCCCTTGGCACCATGTAGCTCAGCCCTCTTTTTGACCAGGATGCGGACACTGCATGGGGGTAGAGGGAGGCTTCATGCTGCCGGCATCGCTGCCTGTCAAACAGTGTGACAGGCACAGCAGCAGGGGCCCAGGTGCAGCACAGGGATGCAGAGCAGGGAGAGCACCTCTCAAGCCTGGCGCCTACCTGCTTTGCATCCCTTTACTGAGCGGGTAGCCATGGGCCTGTGTTGACACTTCCCCATAAAATGGTTAAAGATGATCAGGTTCGGTTTACGAGAAACCGAACCCACCCAAACTTACCTATTATGAGCAGATCCAAGTACCCGCTCAGGCCTTCCTGTCTTGTTTGGATCTGAAAATAAGGCAACACATCATCTTCTAGGAGTTGGATCTCGTGAGTTTTGGATTTGGGTTCCATTGCAAATTCCCATTGAGATCACTGGGGCAGGCTGCTGATTGACTGAGAGAGCCATTCTCATGGTTCTCTGCCGATTGCTCCCTACAGTCCTATCCAGCCCAGAGTCTGCTGCAGCAACACACATGTCCACTCTGTTAATGCTTCAAAGCTATCAATAGAGATTGCACAGACTAAGCTGCTGCAGTTTAAAGAGCCCAATGCTATGGATTTAAGCACCCTTCACAGACCAATGCTGTGGAGTCTATTCTGCTGTCCGTTGTAAAACCAAAAAATCCAAAGTACAAATATTTCAAGTATCACAAAATTGGACACAAAGCCTCAGAATTAGATCAAGTGAACTAGGTGGTACTTCATGATGGAAGCATGATAGAAAGAATGAATCAGCATTAAATGTAGCAGACACAGCAGAGATTGTTGGTACATGGAATTAGGAGCCACGAGGCACTCCAGCTGTAATGAAATTTGGTTCAATTTACTAATGTCATGTGATCGTCAGGGGAATAGGAGACAAATGGGTACATTTACTTAGCAGTGATAAGAGCGGAGAAGTGAGCCAGTGGAGATATTTCCCCATCAACCAATCAGCAGCTCTGTATCATTTTATAGTATGCAAATTATAGATGTTACTTCAGTGCTGATTGGTTGATGGGGCAACTTCTCCACTGGCTCACTTCTCTGCTCTTATCACTGCTTAGTAAATGTACCCAAAGTCCTAAATGTCACAAACGTTGGGTAAATTACTACACGCTAAAGAATTAAAGTCAAAACAGTTGTCATGGACATAGAATATGTAGGAACTAATCTACTTCATGATGTTCATAGTTGATATACATATGCTTCCTAAAAGCAATAAAAGTTACAAGTAAGAGAATATGAGAACTGAAATCTTGCTACAGTACTTTTCCCAAGATGAATGGCATTCACACGTTCTTATAATTGCCTACACATCAGAATAGGATGTGTGAGTGAAAGGACAAACAGAACAATTGTTGAAAGTGTAGGGACTATGTTAAGTGATGCAGGTCTGGACAAAAGATTCAGTGCAATATGTCTCAACAATGAAACACCTACAATAGCAGTCAAATATAAAACACCATTGGAGGCATGGTAAGCTAAAAGTCTAATTATCAGTCATCGTCATATATTTTTTGTGACCATATCCCCAAGGAAAAGAGACACAAGCTGGAACCTAAATCCATCTCCTGTATCATGCTAGGATATTGCCAAGAAAGTAATGGATTCAGCTTATAGGACATTAACAACTTAAAATTCAAAAAGTCAAGAGATGTAGTGTTTCATGGGACCACATAAACCAAAGATAAGCAGCATACTGTAACACAGATGTGTCCTCATACATCATTGCTGCAGTCAGGCCAAACAACCACTCATGGTGCACCAGGTCCCATGAGATTCTGCTAGCATTAGGAATCTTTTTTGCATCTTTTTTGACAGAAATGCATTTTAGATGCAAAGTGATGTCACTAGGATGCACCACCTGTCTCTCTGTGTATAACTGAGTCTCTGAATCTGTATGCAAACTGCTACAATGAAGCAGCTGTAGCTTTTTTTCCAATACAAGTTCCATTTGCTATGTATACAGACTCAGTCACACACACTATACAAATATTGCAAATCAAATTAATCAGCACAGTCTTTTGGGGCATCCTACTCACATTGTGTACACCTAAGACCTGTGACTAGAACTGTGTCAGAGACTGAAACCATTAGTAAAGTAATCAACCACATAGCAAGAACTCTATGAGGAGCAACAATGGAAATCCACCTAAAATATATAACAAAGAATAAGGAAATTTTGTGAACCTAAACCCTACAAGAAGGAAAGACAAGTAGAAACTTGGAAGAGTGGAAATCAGCCATCGATAAAGAGCTTACAACTTTAAGTTACAATTTTACAACTTTTATTGACAATGACACATGGAGCATTGCAGACAGTCCAAGTGGCCATAAAATAGTCAAACACCAACAGAAGTCTTGCTCGTTACAAAGTCTGAATTGTTGCCAAGGGTTACATGCAGAAATCTGTAATTTACTACAGGGAGATCTTATAGGCAGTTGCAAGGTGTGTTACATATGGTCATTGCTATATCTATCATGTAAACCCTGTTCCTGGCAAATTGTGGGTTTGAACAGAGTGGGTAAGGGCACAATGACATGTAGCCAAGCTGTAAAATGCTACAAATTGAAGTGTAAGCAATGGGAGCTGTGACCACAATGACTTGATTATTATTATTATTATTATCATACTTTATTTAGCATTTATTTATGGTTCTGATACAGAAGATAGACATTAAAAAGATAGACAGTAATTAGGTCGACAGTCAAAAGGTCGACAGGGTCAAAAGGTTGACAATTTAAAAAAAAAACATTTTTACAACTGTTGCTACATTTACTATCCATGGCACAAACTTTTACCTTTAGTAACCTTGTGTGCAAGCGAGGCGGAGGGGAGCGAGCCACTAAGCCCAAAAGCGCGAGGCCACGAGGGTATGCATTTAATCAAACTGACTATCAATGTCACAAACTATCACCATTAGTAACCTTGCGGCGAGTGAAGAGAGCCCACGAGGGGACACATTTCAACAAGTTGGGGTAAAAAAAAAACAAAAAAAACACAATTTTATTTTTGTGTGCCGACCTTTAGACGGTTGACCTTTTGACCTCACTGACCTTTTGACTGTCAACCTAATGACTGTCTATCTTTTTAATGTCTATCTTCTGTATCAGAACCTGTTGTTGTTATGTAGAGATGAGCGCCGGAAATTTTTCGGGTTTTGTGTTTTGGTTTTGGGTTCGGATCCGCGGCCGTGTTTTGGGTTCGACCGCGTTTTGGCAAAACCTCACCGAATTTTTTTTGTCGGATTCGGGTGTGTTTTGGATTCGGGTGTTTTTTTCAAAAAACACTAAAAAACAGCTTAAATCATAGAATTTGGGGGTCATTTTGATCCAAAAGTATTATTAACCTCAAAAACCATAATTTACACTCATTTTCAGTCTATTCTGAATACCTCACACCTCACAATATTATTTTTAGTCCTAAAATTTGCACCTAGGTCGCTGGATGACTAAGCTAAGCGAACCTAGTGGCCGACACAAACACCGGGCCCATCTAGGAGTGTCACTGCAGTGTCACGCAGGATGTCCCTTCCAAAAAACCCTCCCCAAACAGCACATGACGCAAAGAAAAAAAGAGGCGCAATGAGGTAGCTGTGTGAGTAAGATAAGCGACCCTAGTGGCCGACACAAACACCGGGCCCATCTAGGAGTGTCACTGCAGTGTCACGCAGGATGTCCCTTCCAAAAAACCCTCCCCAAACAGCACATGACGCAAAGAAAAAAAGAGGCGCAATGAGGTAGCTGTGTGAGTAAGATAAGCGACCCTAGTGGCCGACACAAACACCGGGCCCATCTAGTAGTGTCACTGCAGTGTCACGCAGGATGTCCCTTCCAAAAAACCCTCCCCAAACAGCACATGACGCAAAGAAAAAAAGAGGCGCAATGAGGTAGCTGTGTGAGTAAGATAAGCGACCCTAGTGGCCGACACAAACACCGGGCCCATCTAGGAGTGGCACTGCAGTGTCACGCAGGATGTCCCTTCCAAAAAAACCTCCCCAAACAGCACATGACGCAAAGAAAAAAAGAGGCGCAATGAGGTAGCTGTGTGAGTAAGATAAGCGACCCTAGTGGCCGACACAAACACCGGGCCCATCTAGGAGTGTCACTGCAGTGTCACGCAGGATGTCCCTTCCAAAAAACCCTCCCCAAACAGCACATGACGCAAAGAAAAAAAGAGGCGCAATGAGGTAGCTGTGTGAGTAAGATAAGCGATTCTAGTGGCCGACACAAACACCGGGCCCATCTAGGAGTGTCACTGCAGTGTCACGCAGGATGTCCCTTCCAAAAAACCCTCCCCAAACAGCACATGACGCAAAGAAAAAAAGAGGCGCAATGAGGTAGCTGTGTGAGTAAGATAAGCGACCCTAGTGGCCGACACAAACACCGGGCCCATCTAGGAGTGTCACTGCAGTGTCACGCAGGATGTCCCTTCCAAAAAACCCTCCCCAAACAGCACATGACGCAAAGAAAAAAAGAGGCGCAATGAGGTAGCTGTGTGAGTAAGATAAGCGACCCTAGTGGCCGACACAAACACCGGGCCCATCTAGGAGTGTCACTGCAGTGTCACGCAGGATGTCCCTTCCAAAAAACCCTCCCCAAACAGCACATGACGCAAAGAAAAAAAGAGGCGCAATGAGGTAGCTGTGTGAGTAAGATAAGCGACCCTAGTGGCCGACACAAACACCGGGCCCATCTAGGAGTGGCACTGCAGTGTCACGCAGGATGTCCCTTCCAAAAAACCCTCCCCAAACAGCACATGACGCAAAGAAAAATTAAAGAAAAAAGAGGTGCAAGATGGAATTGTCCTTGGGCCCTCCCACCCACCCTTATGTTGTATAAACAGGACATGCACACTTTAACCAACCCATCATTTCAGTGACAGGGTCTGCCACACGACTGTGACTGAAATGACGGGTTGGTTTGGACCCCCACCAAAAAAGAAGCAATTAATCTCTCCTTGCACAAACTGGCTCTACAGAGGCAAGATGTCCACCTCATCATCATCCTCCGATATATCACCGTGTACATCCCCCTCCTCACAGATTATCAATTCGTCCCCACTGGAATCCACCATCTCAGCTCCCTGTGTACTTTGTGGAGGCAATTGCTGCTGGTCAATGTCTCCACGGAGGAATTGATTATAATTCATTTTAATGAACATCATCTTCTCCACATTTTCTGGATGTAACCTCGTACGCCGATTGCTGACAAGGTGAGCGGCGGCACTAAACACTCTTTCGGAGTACACACTTGTGGGAGGGCAACTTAGGTAGAATAAAGCCAGTTTGTGCAAGGGCCTCCAAATTGCCTCTTTTTCCTGCAAGTATAAGTACGGACTGTGTGACGTGCCTACTTGGATGCGGTCACTCATATAATCCTCCACCATTCTTTCAATAATGAGAGAATCATATGCAGTGACAGTAGACGACATGTCCGTAATCGTTGTCAGGTCCTTCAGTCTGGACCAGATGTCAGCATCAGCAGTCGCTCCAGACTGCCCTGCATCACCGCCAGCGGGTGGGCTCGGAATTCTGAGCCTTTTCCTCGCACCCCCAGTTGCGGGAGAATGTGAAGGAGGAGATGTTGACAGGTCGCGTTCCGCTTGACTTGACAATTTTCTCACCAGCAGGTCTTTCAACCCCAGCAGACTTGTGTCTGCCGGAAAGAGAGATCCAAGGTAGGCTTTAAATCTAGGATCGAGCACGGTGGCCAAAATGTAGTGCTCTGATTTCAACAGATTGACCACCGTGAATCCTTGTTAAGCGAATTAAGGGCTCCATCCACAAGTCCCACATGCCTAGCGGAATCGCTCCGTGTTAGCTCCTCCTTCAATGTCTCCAGCTTCTTCTGCAAAAGCCTGATGAGGGGAATGACCTGACTCAGGCTGGCAGTGTCTGAACTGACTTCACGTGTGGCAAGTTCAAAGGGCATCAGAACCTTGCACAACGTTGAAATCATTCTCCACTGCGCTTGAGACAGGTGCATTCCACCTCCTATATCGTGCTCAATTGTATAGGCTTGAATGGCCTTTTGCTGCTCCTCCAACCTCTGAAGCATATAGAGGGTTGAATTCCACCTCGTTACCACTTCTTGCTTCAGATGATGGCAGGGCAGGTTCAGTAGTTTTTGGTGGTGCTCCAGTCTTCTGTACGTGGTGCCTGTACGCCGAAAGTGTCCCGCAATTCTTCTGGCCACCGACAGCATCTCTTGCACGCCCCTGTCGTTTTTAAAAAAATTCTGCACCACCAAATTCAAGGTATGTGCAAAACATGGGACGTGCTGGAATTTGCCCATATTTAATGCACACACAATATTGCTGGCGTTGTCCGATGCCACAAATCCACAGGAGAGTCCAATTGGGGTAAGCCATTCCGCGATGATCTTCCTCAGTTGCCGTAAGAGGTTTTCAGCTGTGTGCGTGTTCTGGAAAGCGGTGATACAAAGCGTAGCCTGCTTAGGAAAGAGTTGGCGTTTGCGAGATGCTGCTACTGGTGCCGCCGCTGCTGTTCTTGCGGCGGGAGTCCATACATCTACCCAGTGGGCTGTCACAGTCATATAGTCCTGACCCTGCCCTGCTCCACTTGTCCACATGTCCGTGGTTAAGTGGACATTGGGTACAACTGCATTTCTTAGGACACTGGTGAGTCTTTTTCTGACGTCCGTGTACATTCTCGGTATCGCCTGCCTAGAGAAGTGGAACCTAGATGGTATTTGGTAACGGGGGCACACTGCCTCAATAAATTGTCTAGTTCCCTGTGAACTAACGGCGGATACCGGACGCACGTCTAACACCAACATAGTTGTCAAGGCCTCAGTTATCCGCTTTGCAGCAGGATGACTGCTGTGATATTTCATCTTCCTCGCAAAGGACTGTTGGACAGTCAATTGCTTACTGGAAGTAGTACAAGTGGGCTTACGACTTCCCCTCTGGGATGACCATCGACTCCCAGCAGCAACAACAGCAGCGCCAGCAGCAGTAGGCGTTACACGCAAGGATGCATCGGAGGAATCCCAGGCAGGAGAGGACTCGTCAGAATTGCCAGTGACATGGCCTGCAGGACTATTGGCATTCCTGGGGAAGGAGGAAATTGACACTGAGGGAGTTGGTGGGGTGGTTTGCGTGAGCTTGGTTACAAGAGGAAGGGATTTACTGGTCAGTGGACTGCTTCCGCTGTCGCCCAAAGTTTTTGAACTTGTCACTGACTTATTATGAATGCGCTGCAGGTGACGTATAAGGGAGGATGTTCCGAGGTGGTTAACGTCCTTACCCCTACTTATTACAGCTTGACAAAGGCAACACACGGCTTGACACCTGTTGTCCGCTTTTCTGTTGAAATACTTCCACACTGAAGAGCTGATTTTTTTGGTATTTTCACCAGGCATGTCAACGGCCATATTCCTCCCACGGACAACAGGTGTCTCCCCGGGTGCCTGACTTAAACAAACCACCTCACCATCAGAATCCTCCTGGTCAATTTCCTCCCCAGCGCCAGCAACACCCATATCCTCCTCATCCTGGTGTACTTCAATACTGACATCTTCAATCTGACTATCAGGAACTGGACTGCGGGTGCTCCTTCCAGCACTTGCAGGGGGCGTGCAAATGGTGGAAGGCGCATGCTCTTCACGTCCAGTGTTGGGAAGGTCAGGCATCGCAACCGACACAATTGGACTCTCCTTGTGGATTTGGGATTTCGAAGAACGCACAGTTCTTTGCGGTGCTTTTGCCAGCTTGAGTCTTTTCAGTTTTCTAGCGAGAGGCTGAGTGCTTCCATCCTCATGTGAAGCTGAACCACTAGCCATGAACATAGGCCAGGGCCTCAGCCGTACCTTGCCACTCCGTGTGGTAAATGGCATATTGGCAAGTTTACGCTTCTCCTCCGACAATTTTATTTTAGGTTTTGGAGTCCTTTTTTTACTGATATTTGGTGTTTTGGATTTGACATGCTCTGTACTATGACATTGGGCATCGGCCTTGGCAGACGACGTTGCTGGCATTTCATCGTCTCGGCCATGACTAGTGGCAGCAGCTTCAGCACGAGGTGGAAGTGGATCTTGATCTTTCCCTAATTTTGGAACCTCAACATTTTTGTTCTCCATATTTTAATAGGCACAACTAAAAGGCACCTCAGGTAAACAATGGAGATGGATGGATACTAGTATACTTATGGATGGACTGCCGAGTGCCGACACAGAGGTAGCTACAGCCGTGGACTAACGTACTGTGTCTGCTGCTAATATAGACTGGATGATTGATAATGAGATGAAATCAATATATATGTATGTATATATAATATCACTAGTACTGCAGCCGGACAGGTAGATAATATATTTATTAGGTAATGATGACTGATGACGGACCTGCTGGACACTGTCAGCTCAGCAGCACCGCAGACTGCTACAGTAAGCTACTATACTATAGTAGTATGTACAAAGAAGAAAGAAAAAAAAAAAAACCACGGGTAGGTGGTATACAATTATGGATGGACTGCCGAGTGCCGACACAGAGGTAGCTACAGCCGTGGACTAACGTACTGTGTCTGCTGCTAATATAGACTGGATGATTGATAATGAGATGAAATCAATATATATATGTATGTATATATAATATCACTAGTACTGCAGCCGGACAGGTAGATAATATATTTATTAGGTAATGATGACTGATGATGGACCTGCTGGACACTGTCAGCTCAGCAGCACCGCAGACTGCTACTGTAAGCTACTATACTATAGTAGTATGTACAAAGAAGAAAGAAAAAAAAAAAAACACGGGTAGGTGGTATACAATTATGGATGGACTGCTGAGTGCCGACACAGAGGTAGCTACAGCCGTGGACTAACGTACTGTGTCTGCTGCTAATATAGACTGGATGATTGATAATGAGATGAAATCAATATATATATGTATGTATATATAATATCACTAGTACTGCAGCCGGACAGGTAGATAATATATTTATTAGGTAATGATGACTGATGACGGACCTGCTGGACACTGTCAGCTCAGCAGCACCGCAGACTGCTACAGTAAGCTACTATACTCTATAGTAGTATGTACAAAGAAGAAAGAAAAAAAAAAACCACGGGTAGGTGGTATACAATTATGGATGGACTGCCGAGTGCCGACACAGAGGTAGCTACAGCCGTGGACTATCGTACTGTGTCTGCTGCTAATATAGACTGGATGATTGATAATGAGATGAAATCAATATATATATGTATGTATATATAATATCACTAGTACTGCAGCCGGACAGGTAGATAATATATTTATTAGGTAATGATGACTGATGACGGACCTGCTGGACACTGTCAGCTCAGCAGCACCGCAGACTGCTACAGTAAGCTACTATACTATAGTAGTATGTACAAAGAAGAAAAAAAAAAAAAGTATAGTAGTATACAGTAGTACTCCTCCTAATAATGCTCCCCGAAAATACTGTGTCTCTCTCTTCTCTAAACGTAGAGGACGCCAGCTACGTCCTCTCCCTATGACTCTCAATGCACGTGTGAAAATGGCGGCGACGCGCGGCTCCTTATATAGAATCCGAGTCTCGCGATAGAATCCGAGCCTCGCGAGAATCCGACAGCGTGATGATGACGTTCGGGCGCGCTCGGGTTAGCCGAGCAAGGCGGGAAGATCCGAGCCTGCTCGGACCCGTGTAAAAAACCTGAAGTTCGGGCGGGTTCGGATTCAGAGGAACCGAACCCGCTCATCTCTAGTTTGTATTCTGTGGAAGGATACACCAGATCTCATTTTGAGCTGTGTATAGTTTGTTTATGAATCCATCTTTTGTATAATGTGTTTTCTGCAGTTTTACAGTAAAGAACTCTCAACAACCACTGTGTAATGGTTACTAAAGACCTTATTGGAAATATAAGTCACAGACTTTACAGTGGAGCAGGGAACATGGGGCCTAATTCACACTTGATCGCAGCAGCAAATTTGTTTGCTGTAGGCAAAACCATGTGCACTGCAGGTGAGGCAGATATAACATGTGCAGAGAGAGTAAAGGGGGGTACTCACGGAGCGATATTCTAAGCAATCTGACTAGATTGCTTAGAATATCGGCAGGATCGCTCCGTGTGTAGCCCCCTCGGCGATAGCGATGCACGGCCCCGCACATCGCTATCGCCGCTGCTAGATTGGCCTGCATGCAGGCCAATCTAGCGGGTCGCTCACTTCACCCGCTGGGTGAAGTGAGCGGCCCCCCCGTCTCCCCCCGCACGCTCAGCACAGATCGCGCTGTGCTGAGCGGCAGGAGAGATGTGTGCTGAGCGGTTCGCTCAGCACGCATCTCTCCTTGATCGGCCCGTGAGTACTGGCCTTTAGATTTGGGTGGGTTATATTGATTCTGTGCAGGGTAAAATACTGGCTGCTTTATTTTTACAATGCAATTTAGATTTCAGTTCGAACATACCTTAACCATATATAACTCTCTCTGCACGTTATATCTGACCCACCCCCCCCCCCACCCCCCTGCAGTGCACATGGTTTTGCCCATTAACTAACAAATTTGCTGCTGCGATCAGGTCAGAATGAAGTCCAATGGAGCAGTGAGTTAGAATGACAGCTGGAAGGCTTTGATAAAGAATGGGGTCCACAGAGTGCATTTGATGTTTTGCAGAGAGGTGGAGAGTCAGACAGGGAGAAGAAAAGAGTTCCAGTGGTAGGAAGCATGCCACCACACCCCCTTCACCCAGTGGAGAGTGATTCCCTCTCTTGTGGAGGGACTTTTACAGAGATCAGCAAGTATGAGTTAGTTGACATATTGCATATGATCAAAATTGTAGACTTTTTAGTGGAGTGCAATTTGCACCTATGATTTTGGATGCAATTGTGAACAGTCTGTTAGCAAACCAAAAGAGTAAGCAATTGGGCAAAACCATGTTGCACTGCAGGTGGGGCAGATGTAACATGTGCAAAGAGATTTAGATTTGGGTGGGGTGTGTTCAAACTGAAATCTAAATTGCAGTGTAGAGATTAAGCAGCCAGTATTTACCATGCACAGAAACAATATAACCCACCAAAATCTAACTCTTTCTGCACATGTTACATCTGCTCCACCTGCAGTACAAGATGGTTTTGCCCAATTGCTGACTTTTTTGGTTTGCTAACAAACCCGAATAACCCCTATAGTCTAAAAGCAAGATAAATATAAGAATGATAAAATGAGCTACAGTATCAGTAGGGCTTACAAGCAAAAAGTATATCAATTTGTTTCTGTATTGCTTGTGAATACAGATTTAAAATGAATATGGGCGGTTTAATTATGTGGTACAAAAGAATATGACATTTTTACTTGCAGTACTTTTACACAGTCATTCAGAGGATGATAAAATGACAAGTACGTAGTAAATCTAATTGTAAAAATAATGAACAGACTTCATGAACACATTAGTATTTGCCAGAAAGCAAAAGATTTGTAATCCTAGCAAAAATTAGCGCTTTGATTAAATGCTTGTTGTACAACTTCACACAACCACAAAAGAGCACAAAAGCATGTCTACACATGTATCTATTTCTTTCCATTTATCACATATTATCATCAAATATTGCATTCCTAATAACTCTCTGAACCACATAATTATGATCTGTTTAACTCATGTTTGGATAGTAAAAAGGTAGTTTGTCAAAATGACTTCACATTCCAAAATACAGTGGACATATACTTAAATATTTAGAAGTCACTATTCAATATTTAAGACACAGAAGATCTTCTGAGAAAGTCGTATCATACCCACTGGGGTTGCATTACAGAAAAAGCAAGTTTTAATAGACTTCACACATTAAAAAAGTCAGCCATGGTTAAGTCACAGTTCAACCTAGAGCCAAGGGGCACAATATGTTTCTTAGGTCAAAAGCACACGTCCTGAAGGAACAAGCGAACTGGAACAGTGTCTTGGTGTTATTAATCCGGAAATTGCATTTCTGGAACATTGCTGCTTACTAGTGGTACTAATTCCTCCCCTTTTGGCATAGTCACTTCATGTTTGCTCATGTCTATTGTGAATTCAAAAATATAATACTGTTGTTTCTATCAGTAATCAATAACACGTAACATTTATAAGTAAGGAAATACCGTTACGTGTTCCTCTTGAATATTTTTATTTTCAAATATGTGTGTTTGAAATGAGTGCATGATAGTTTAGAATGTATATACATGGATTAAATAAGATTTTTCTTCAATATTACCACCTACTGTTTTTATTACTCTGTTTCTATATGAAAAACACAGCACAAAGTAAGCATATAGATGTCAAAAATTTAGGAGGTTAAGGGTAATGCAAAATCCATGCAGACTTTAGCAATAAATATAGCATTTGGTTTGCTTTTACTCTTCAGATATCATTTAGAAAGTCTTAGAAAGTAACCCTTTCACTTCTATAATGTTACGAATGTTGTGCCTCAGGTGCCCAGCTATTTTTTCAGATATTTAGAGTACATCAGGTTATTATTTATGAATACAGATTTCTGCCTCCACAGTAAAAAATTATTTTTACAGAAGTTTGATTTTTATTTATACCTTACACAGTTTTTAAAGTTATGCTTCCATAATACTACCTTGACTTGGATAGATGATTGTGGTATCTTATAAGTTTTATTTCTGTATTTGCAAGACATGGATAAAAGAGTATGCATTTTAGAAATCCCCAGTGAGGAGGTTCTCAAACGCGGTCCTCAAGGCACCCCAATGGTCCAGGTTTTAGGTATATTCATGGCTCAGCACAGATAGTTAAATCAAATTGACTGAGGTGCTAATTAAGTCACCTGTGGCCAAGCATGGATACATTTAAAACCTGGACTGTTGGGGTGCCTTGAGGACCACGTTTCAGAACCTCGATCCTAGTGCATATATGTGCAGCTAGGTATCCGGATGATAGGTCAACACTACTAAGGTCAGCAGTCAATATGTAGACAAGGATTAAAAGTCAACATTGTAAAAAGTTGACATGGCAATGGTCGACAAGGGAAAAGGTTGACATTAGTTTTTTTTATTATTCATTTTCAACTGTTTCATACTTTATGTCAGGATTCTGTAACTTTGTCTGTCCCCGGAGGGGGCACTAGTGGGTCAGTGTAGGACTGATAGAGGAAATGGGGAGACTGACGAAAAGTTCACCGCATGTGCGCTTGATATTTATTATCACACAGGGATAACGGATGACAGGAACAATGAATAATAACTTAATCCGATAAATGAATATTTCAAAAGTCACTGGTAACAAATGAGCATTGTAGATGAACTTGTAACTTGATATAAATGATAAGGCAATAATGAAATCAGATGCAGCAAACAAAACTCCGATATATAACAAATAGCAATCAAAGCAGACAGTCTCTGTAGAAGCACACGTCTTTAAGCCAAGCAAGGCCCTAGCAGGAAACAGTTCTAACACAGCAAGTTGTTAAGTGCTGAATGCAATGCACAATGCTAGATGCTGGTAATCAGGCGCACAGGCTGAGTAATGGAAGAACACCTGAAGAAAGTCTCTTACTGCAAGTTGTTGTGGCAAACTGTGGCTGGAGTTCATAGCAAACTGAAGAATGACAAGGAAACCACTGGAAACAGGAACACAGGAACCAGGAGAACTTGTACACCGAATGTGACTCGTAGGAAAGCTGGAATGGATGCTGGTACTTGTAGTTCCACAGGAACACTGGAACAGGGAAACAACTTGGAAATGCCAGAAATAGGAGATTGCTGGAAACAGGGGATTGCAGACTGGAACTGGAAACGGAACTGGAATGGAACTGCTGGAACCTGTATTTCCACAGGTCCAATACACTGGGGAATCTCTGCAGACAGAGGACTGAAGACAGGAGACGCCTGTTCAAATGATGTGACGCGTTGTCCAAGGCAATGAGACTGAGCTAGGAACTGGAGTTTATACCCCTTGGTCTGTGATGAGTGGATGTTGCATCTCTGTGAGAACACACCCCGCTGGATTGGGTGTTCAGATCAGCTGTGAGTTAGCTGAAGCACTGTGTACTCCAGGCTGCAGTAGACTGAAAACTGGAACTGGAACTGAACTGCTGGAACCTGTAGTTCCACAGTAGTGATGCAACGGAGAATGCAGATTCCTGACAGTACCCCCCCTTTTATGGGTGTGCACCGAACACCCACGCTGGTACTTGGAGGATTCTTGAAGATGAACTTAGGAATACACAAAAGCAGAGGTCCTCAAAAGTATTCCCAACTTTCATCTTCAGAAGAAAGACTTTTGTCATCAGAACCACTAGACCATTCATGGTCATTTGAGACAGAATTTACTGGAATCGGCTGGAACCGAAGGAGGTAGCCCATCATTGGAGCCACTCAGGCTGGCTGGAACCAGTGAAGTCTTACTGGAATCGGCTGGAACCGAAGGAGGCTGATCCGGACAGAGGGATGGGACCGGATTGGGTCCGGAAGAGCTTGAACCGGCTGGAACCGGAGGAGTCATCGGACTGACGGATAGGACCGGATTTGATCCGAGGATGCTGGAATCGGCTGTATCCGAAGGAGGCTTACTGGAATCGGCTGGAACCGAAGGAGGCTGATCCGGACAGACGGATGGGACTGGATTGGGTTCGGAAGAGCTTGAACTGGCTGGAACCGGAGGAGTCTTACTGTTCAAAGGATGTGACGCGTTGTCCAAGGCGATGAGACTGAGCCAGGAACTGAAGTTTATACCCCTTGGTCTGTGATGATTGGATGTTGCATCTCTGTGAGAACACACCCCGCTGGATTGGGTGTTCAGATCAGCTGTGAGTTAGCTGAAGCACTGTGTACTCCAGGCTGCAGTAGACTGAAAACTGGAACTGGAACTGAACTGCTGGAACCTGTAGTTCCACAGTAGTGATGCGACGGAGAATGCAGATTCCTGACACTTTACCATCTACATGGACTACAATTGGGAATAGTAACCTGCGAGCGAGCCATGTAAGGCGATGCGGTGCACTAATTGGGGTTTCTGGTGGCCTTATGGAGTAAACAACACCACACCCCCACACAAAAAAACCTAATGGTGACATTTTTCTGTGTAGACCTTTTCTGTGTTGACCATTTTACCATGTCTACCTTTTCCACATATCAACCTGTTGTGTGTTGACCCTTTGGCATCGACCTAGTGACTGTTGACCTTTTCCCTATGATCCATACCCATGCAGCTACTGCATCACAAGTAAAGTTCATGTGATAGTTAAGCTGGGTACACATTAATAGATAAGTTGCCCAATCCATTGAACAAGCAATATATCTGTAGTCCATCGGTGTATGTGCACACCAGATATGTCTGTGAATTATGTTGTTCACAGACATATTGGGCCAACCAAGCAGCAAAGCCAAAGTGTCTTGCATGTCTGGCTGTATGTACAGGCAACCCGATAACAACAGGACAGACACATTAACCTCCTGGTTGGTAAGTGTGTATACTTACCAAATTAGCTGCTATGTCAACTGATCCACCTGTCAGCGGATCCATTGGTTAGTGTGTGCCTCGTCTTAGAGTGGCTGTGCTGCTGGCCCAATGAGGGGACTGGACAAAAGCTCAGGAGGTGTTAATGAGTCTCTCAAAATGCACAAGAATTCCCTAATTAGCAAAAAAAAAAAAAAAAAAAAAAGACCAACTGTCAACCATGGTGTTTAGAAATTAGAAAGAAGAGGATTTTTTACTCTATATAAGAAGGAGGCAGCCATATAATAATAGTATTTGTGTTTTAATTATATTTGCAAACCCTAGTATTAGGAAAGACTCTGCAGTAGATTTTATTGTGCTAAAGTCAAATGTCTAAATGGAAGATCTGCCATTTTGTAGGCACTAACTTGCACAGTTTTATGTGTGACTGAATTTCAAAGATGGCATAAACCTGTATGTGAGATACAAGGGCAATTCTAGACTTTTCTTATAACGGGCAGTGGTTCAAAATTAATACTGACTCCCACCTCCCTACTTATTCCCCCTTCCAGTCAGGACTCCTCCCATTCTCAGGCAGTGATCTCACATGATAGCTTTGTGTATTCATTTCTATCTCCAGTCACTATCTTTTTGCTTTTTCTATCCCTTTTATTTCCCATTATTTTTACTTTTCCCTTATCATTAGACCTACCCTAAGCACTCTGTCCCCTGTCACCAGCGCCTCTATGTAGCATCTCACCCTCTTACCCTCCCCCTTCCTTTTCTCTATAGTGTAGTAGCTACAATATATAGAGTGTCTGCATTACCAAATATTAGAGATGAGCAGGTTCGGTTTTACTTGGTTTTACTCGGATTTACTCGGTTCTCAAAATGGCATCTTATTGGCTCACGGATGTCACGTGCTTTGGATAGCCAATTAGAAAAATCTGGATAAAATTGAACTGGCGTTAATTCTGGCGTTACATCCGAACCCACTCACCTCTACAAAATATATACATTTTATGCCCAAAACACCCTCTCCTTAAACACATATGTTATGCCTCTCACTCCCTCCCACCCTCACCCATTATATATGTTATGCCTATAACTCACTATATATATATATATATATATATATATATATATATATATATATAGCAACAGTAAGAAATGGTACGGCACTCCAAGCGTCTTAAATAAATCAGTCTTATAGCAGCATGCTGAAAGACAACGTTTCAGTGCTTTTATTGTAGCACTTTCGTCAGGTCAGCATATTCACAAATGAACAAAAACATACCTTTATAGCAGCCAGAAATCACCCAGTGACTGGCGTCTTCCAGGTAGGCGGATCACCCGCCCGCTCCGGCCGGCGCTCTAACGATGACGTGCACCTAGGCTCCGTCATCATTGTGCTCCCCATCACCAAGGTAACAGAATACAAACTGTTGAGACATGACAGAATGCTAAGCAAAAGCTACAGCGTATAAACTATTATGCAAACTAGTGTACCACAGGCTAACCCCCATACAGTATAATAGAGCTTTTAAACACATGTCATAAGAACACATATCGATTGACCTATGCAAGATAAATACCTATTTGATTTTGCCCTGCCAATGCTAGCAGATACTCATCCAAAAATGCTAGTCCAAAAATGCTGGTAATACCAAGATTGTATGCCAGTATTAACTAATGGTAGAACAGCTAGAACGCTAAAGGAGTAATAACCCTAAAAAAAGGGGCACTAAAAAAAGCAACCGAGGCCAATGTGATCATTCAGGCCTCTCGGATGCACTGTATCCAATCTATGAATCCATTGGGATTGCAATTGCAACAATCGTCTGCCACGATCCCCTCCTCTGGGCAGAGGTTGAACCTGATCGATCATTCTATAACGCAATGACACCAGTGGGTGGCGAGCCTGACTAAAATGTCTGGCCACCGGTTGTTCACTATCCCCCTTGGCTATTGCGGTCTTAATTGCTGACCTGTGGGCTGCCATACGTTCCTTGAACATACGTTCCGTCTTACCGACGTATGACAGCCCACAGGGGCATATTAGTTGGTACACCACAAATTTCGATGAACACGTAAAACGGTATTTCATAAAAAATGTACGGCCAGAGTGTGGATGCTGGAAAGTCTCTCCAGCAATCAGAAACTGGCATGTGGTACAGGTGCACCTAAAACAACCCTTCTTTAAACCCAGTCTTGTTTCTAATCCAGGGGAACGAGATGTAATATCAGTACGAACCAAAATATCCCTGAGGTTCTTGCCTCGTTTGTAAGACGACATTAATTTGGTATCTGCAAGTTCCAGTTCTGGATCACTTTGAACAATATGCCAGAGATTTTTTGATATCTGATTGATTCCCTTACTAGCAGCATTATATTGACCCACCCAGGGAATAATAGGACCTACTTTGTTAGTTGTTGACTGTTTTTGCATCAATTCTGCTCTATCTATATTAAGGGCCCTATTTTTTGCTTGTTCTAGAGAATCTATATGATACCCTCTCTCAATGAATTTTGACATCATCAGATTCATTTGGGTCTCCGCCAAAACAGGGTCAGACGTAATGCGTCTGACACGTAAAACCGTGAATATGGCAGCCCGTGTTTAAGAGGTATTGGGTGGAAACTGGCATAATGTAAAAGGTTGTTCCGATCTGTCGGTTTTGAAAATATGGATGTTTGAATATAACCTGCCTCCAAGGTGATGTTGACATCAAGATAGTTGATACTAGTATCTTCTATAGTGTATGTCAACTTCACTGGATGGGTCTGCCTATTATATTGGTCAAGTATATTCACCAAATCCTGTCGAGATCCTTTTCAAAAAAGGAGCAAATCGTCGATATAGCGACAATAGAATATGATTCTGTCAGCTATATCAGGATTGTCAAAAAAAAAATTGTTGTTAAACTTCAAACATAAAAATATTACAGTATGCCGGGGCCACTGAGGACCCCATAGCACACCCCGTGCATTGAAGGTAAATGGCACTGTCACTGGGTGATTTCTGGCTGCTATAAAGGTATGTTTTTGTTAATTTGTGAATATGCTGACCTGACGAAAGTGCTACAATAAAAGCACTGAAACGTTGTCTTTCATCATGCTGCTATAAGACTGATTTATTTAAGACGCTTGGAGTGCCGTACCATTTCTTACTGTTGCTGTCGCTTCCTCGTTCGGGCACCCGGCGCACAATTACCATCGACGGGAGAGCCGGACCATCCACTGTATGTATATATATATATATATATATAGATTGGCTGGGGCACAGTGCCGCAGATTCCTTCTTCTCATGGCAACTCCTGTTCTCTCTGCTATCCTTAAACAAGGAGATGTTATAGGGTGCGGAAGCAAGTGCCGAGCCAGGAACATGGCCAGGTAAGAGATTAAGGAAGCCAGGATTTCCCCTGCATCGCAGCGGGTGCTCGGCTAATGGTCTTGAAGGGATGCCTGAGATTAGAATAGTGTGCTGGCTGGGATGTTTTGGCCACTGGCTGCAGACCACTTTATCCAGTATATTGCAAAAGCACAGACACTGATGTCAATCATGATCAGGTCATATGTGTTACGGGATGGGAGGGGGGGATTGTTGGGTGGCAGGTGATCGCACTGAATGCTAAATTATCTTGAGCTGCTCCAAAATTCGATGTTAATAAATAACCCTCTCATTTTAGTGTGACAGTGGGAAGGCAATTATCAGGAAGTGACAAAATTAATGATTTGGCTCATCTACATAATAAGTTAACGGCTGATAAAAAAAATAATAATTATGTTATATTGATAGTTAATGACAGATGGTCTGGACTCTGAACTATTATTGTTTCCCATATTTATTCATCACATGCCACCTCATGATGACACAATTGAAGACACAATTGAAGCAGTTGTTCACCCCTGCATCTGTTCCTTAAATAAGTGTACTATTTATTTTGGTTGTACCTGATACTTCTTGACTGTGAATGCATTGCAGGTGCGATTATTCATGTCCACATGTAACACAGACACAGGAATGTGCACACCATGATATCCTATGTATTGCGGGTGTGTATGCAGTGCATGCACACCCTACAGGCACAGATTAAGCCATGGGAAGACCTGGGCCACCTAAAATGGGGGCCTGGGTGGAAAGGGGGTGCATATTAGATCGTGCATACCTCCCAACATGACCCATTCTAGGAGGAACAAAATGCTCTCTACCGGTACATCCCTCTTAATATATGATTAGCGTCACCTGTGTTGAACTATTTAATTGATAAGGTATTTCAACAGAGGTGACTGCAATCATAAATTTGGAAGGAATTCCAGGTAGAGGACATTTTGTCTCTCCTGGGATGGTTTATGTTGGGAGATATGGATTGTGTATATTAAATGTAAATTAAGATTGAAACTAATAGTTTAATAATGCCTGCATACTGTTTATAGCTTCAACTAATTGATAGACAACTATTTTATAAAGTTTTCTTGTAGTGGAACAAAGACAACTTAAACCACCTTAAAATACACATCGAGAAATAAAATCTATAATTTATCTTGCAAAAATGCAATAGCAGCAGCCTTTGTACTACTTACACACTTTGACAGGACTGGGGAGGATTCTCTGTATGTCTCTCTCTCTCTCTCTCTCTCTCTCTCTCTCTCTCTAGACCTGAATGCTTTCATTAGATAACAAGTTTTACAGGACACAGACACCCAGGTAGGGAAGAGGAGAGTCTGGGATCCCAGGGTCACTTGCAGCTTTCCACCCACTCCTATCTCTCCTCTGGTCAGGAAGTTCCATTGGTAGCTCATGAAACCTGGTAGTCCTGTGGCTCTGCCTGCACTATACACTGTCTTGTTCACATTTTGGCTGCCTGGTTCTGCTGCTGCACAAAAGAGCGAGTTAGTGATGTCAGTGCGCTTTGGTCGAGGGACCCCTGACTAAGGGGTGCCCAGGGTACAGTATCCCATGCGCCCTCTCCTTAATATGGCTATATGTCAAACCAGCTGCAAATAGCTGCTATACATTATAAGCTGAGAGTGGGGACATTTGTATTGTATCATTGTTTTCACATATGTATGTGTGTGTTTCTCTGGTGCTGAATATATCATATATTTTTTCTTTAAAATTAGAAATACAATGCGCAAGCCCTAATAAAAAAATACATATTTTGTGGGCTTAAGTTGTGGTCAGAATTATTCCTATATAGCGGAGATCTAATTTCTTACTCAAATTACAATGAGAAATTGATGTGTATAAAAGGGTTAATTAAATAAATGAATTTTATTGAAATAAATGCTGAAAGTACTGTACATATGCCTGGGGTGTTCATTCCTTCACTCACAGAAACTAATATTATACAATGACATATAGCAGATTGTATTTAGTGTATTAGTCCCACTCATAGTGTATTAATGAATAAATGGGGAATACAAAGCAAGTTTAATTGAAAAAAAAAAATCAATTTTTTTTGGGGCTTTTTTAAAAAAAAGGTGTTACAACATAATACAAAAAAGGTGTTACAACATAATACAAAAAAGGTGTTAATACAAAATAGGCAATAAAAAATATATTGCTGATAAATTAATAAATAAAAAAAGTAAAATAAATAAAAATTAGATATAGATTTCTCAAATTAAAGTACTTATGGGGTATATTCAATTAAAGTCGGATCCATTCCGACATGTATTTGTCGGAATGGATCTGACAACCCCTATTCAATCCCATCTTAATTCGACTTTTACAAGTCAAATTTAGATGGGACGCAGAGGAGAAAAAGAGGGGCGAGCCGCGGGGAGACCAGCGGGGGGACAGCCGGCGGGCATACAGGGAAGATCAGCATTACAGTAGTGCTGCAGCAGGATGTCACTCAGCCGCCTGACTTCACGGCAGCTTCCACCCGGCTCCAGCAGCGTGCTGGAGCCGGGTGGAAGCTGCCGTGAGGTCGGGCGGCTGAGTGACATCCAGCTGCAGCGCTACTGTAGCGCTGATCTACCTGTATGCCCGCCGGCTGTCCCCCCGTCTCCCTGCGGCTCCCTCTCACCTCCTCTGGGTCCAAATCTCAATCTGACATCATTTTGATATCGGACTGAGATGGTCGAAAACGGGGCCAAAACCTGTCGGTTTTGGCCCGGTTTTCGACACAAGCATGTGGGTCGTCAGCTATTCTGCCGATCCACGTGCTTTTCGACAAGTCAAATTCATCAACTTGTTGAAAAATGTAGGGAAATATTGAATAGGTCGAATCAGTATTCGACCTTAAAAAGTCGAAAACTGCCGTCTTTTTGACAGATGGCAGTTTTCGACTTCAATTGAATATACCCCTATGTCTCTAATTTATTTTGGGGATCTGAGTGGTTTTCCTTCAAGTTCGGAACTCAGATTTTAATAAAACTGAATCTTGAGTTTTGGATTGCCAGCAAGTCCCTCCATCATAATTTCAGGTGCCATATCACTCAGGAGAGTATATGGTGATGTGTGTAAAATTGATTGGAAATTACTGGAAATTTATGTTATTGATGTTAATAATACCATAGGAATGAAAACAGGCCCAAGTTGCATGATATTAGCTGTTTTATTGATTTTTATAGATATAAAGAAACCCAGATCCAAAACCAAAATAATTGAAGGTGGTTTTGCAAAACCAAAACATGATTATGATTTAGAACCAACTGCAAAACACAGGGGGTCTGCACACATCTCTAATAATTTGTGCTTACATACCATACTATTTCCATTAAGCAGCATTTTTATAGTATACTTCTTGTTGTATATGACATGCTTAATAAAAACTATTTTTTATTGTGTTAATGTGCCAGATCTTACACATATGTGGTCATGATACAGAAGTGGAGAAAGAAATAGAAGATTCTTTATTCAAGGTGCACTAATAATATACGAAAAATTGATTTTAATTGGTATTGGGAGATGTGTGTTGGAGGGCATGGTGTTGGTACTGATCATTTATTGTGGCACTTACCTGCTCCATTGCTCTCACCTTTAGGATCTTGGATGTTTTGCTGTGAGTACTTAAACACAGGTCAGACCACCCTAGAAATAAAGAGGGACATTAGGACCCAATACTACCAACTGATCGCAGCAGGGGAATAAATAAAACCATCCCTTAAATATATGCAACATCAATACACTACTCAGGTGTCTTTTTACTAAGCCTTGGATGGAGATAAACTGGACAGAGATAAAGTACCAGCCAACCAACTCATAACTGTCATTTTTCAAACCCAGTCTGTAACATGGCAGTTAGGAGCTGATTGGCTGGTGCGTTATCACCTTCCACTTTATCTCCATCCAAGACTTAGCAAATAGACCTAAATCATATATTACATTGTTGGCAAGGAATGAGCCAGCACCTTGCCCTTAGTGAGGGCTGACCGCTAGGAGTATAGTTGCGGAGACAGAGAAATTAAACTACATATGACCTTGGCCTAAACAGACTTTATGCTCTTAACTGTATATACTGTATTGTACTCTATATAAAGATAAGGGCATAGAGTCTGTCTAGGTCCAGAGCATATTTAGTGGCTAGGAGCATCATAATGGGCACTCATCCATTGTTTTAATGCCCCTGCAGTGCCCTACACACAGACTGCTAGCTAGTGATATAGAAGTGAAACAGTTGGCTGCCCCCACCTCCCAGATGCTAAGGTAAGAAGCACCGGGCTGGAGGCACTGATACCAAACAGGAAGGCAGAGTGCCATCCCCAGCGCTCGAACTGGCCATTTGGAATACAATCCTAAATGTAATATAAAGTGACTGTAACTTCATAAATATGAATTGCAAACATGTGCCTTCTACAGGGGTTTATGTATATTTTAGACTCACCTTTAACTATTCACCTTCACTATAACCTTAGTGCAAGCTAGGAGCAAAATCAAAGGTTGTGTCTGCTGTCTTTATTCTGTTCTTCATCTTTTGGCTATTTTTGAACAAAGCTACATCTTCCCTAATGTTACCGTCACTCCTAACAATGCAGACAAATCCATTGACAGCTGGCCATGCCCCCAAGCTACTGCATTGTAGCAGTATTATTTCACCCCAGTTCAAGCTCTGGAAGGAAATACAGTAAAGGTATTATGTGGAAAGGAGGTTACTATGTCACGTATAATGACGGGTGGTCTTCAGTATGCCGGCGGTCGAGCTCCCGGCGACCAGCATACCGGCGCCGGGAGCCCGACAGCCGACATACCGACACTTATTCTCCCTCATGGGGGTCCATGACCCCCCTGGAGGGAGAATAAAATAGTGTGGCGCGCTTAGCGCGCCACCGTGCCCGTAGCGTGGCGAGCGAAGCGAGCCCGCAAGGGGCTCATTTGCGCTCGCCACACTGTCGGTAAGCCGGCAGCCGGCCTCCCGGCGCCGGTATGCTGGTCGCCGGGAGGCCGGCCGCCGGCAGATCGTAGTGAACCCATAATGACTGCTGAGTTGTACAAGCATACTTATTAGCGACATCATATAAATAAGGTAAAGTTTTAGAACAATAATACTGTATTAGACAAATACATAGATAAAATACAAAGTATAGAGTTAAATTCAGGGGTGTAGCCAGAACTTAATGAGCCCCAGAGCAACATTTTGAAGGGCCCCTGTCCCAATGCTTCGAGAGAGCTACCTCTCCAAAGCAGTTATTTATTTATTTATTTATTTATTAGCAGTTTCTTATATAGCGCAGCATATTCCGTTGTTAATTTTATGCCCCATAATAGTGACATAGTTCATTTTCTAAACCATAGTAGTGTCTTAGTTAATGTTATGCCCCATAGTAGTGCTTTAGTATATTTTATGAACCACAGTAGTGCTCTAATTCACATTATGTCACATTGTAGGGCTGCCAGTACACATTATGCAAAAACAGTATCCCCAATTCACATTATGATACAGTTCATATTATGCCACCCTATAGTGCCTCAACCTTATATTGTGCCACATTACAGTGCTTTAGTTTATATTATGTAACAGTATAATGCCCAGGGGACCAATATAACTAGATATATTGTAGCCACCAAGGTAAAAGTTTGTAAGTTCCCCTATGTATCTACCAATGATGAAAAATGTATACTGTACAACACATGTAATTTTGACAAGGAAGGTGGGCCCCTCTCAGGTCTGGACCCCATAACAGCTTCACTACCTGTACCTATGGTAGCTACGCCCTTGGTTAGAGTGCCTTTTATACTTACAGTATACACTTTAAAGTTTGTTATTATTATATTCATGATAATGGAACAGTTCTTGGTTTTCATGAAAAACTCTTCAAAGACCATGTATACTCTGTATATACTGCACGTTCAACAATGTATCATTATATCATTTTCCAATAAGAATGAAGTAAGACTTACTGAAAGTGAGTATATCAATGTTTCTGTATAAACTGGTAAATAATACTTATGCTGGAACAAATATTCAACATTAGCAAAACCCAACTTATTTTATATTATTTAGCATAACCATATTTAGTAGTTTCACCACATATATCTGAACTTAGCTTTCTGGCCTAACTCTGTAAACATTTGTATGGCATACATGGCTATGGCTAAAATGTACATTATAATTTATAACGACAAATCTTCATACAATTTTATTTTATATGGCAGAAGATATTTGTTTCCAAAATAAAAACATGACTGTTATACCCTCCAATGGACCTTGGCTAATCTTTTGCAATTGTATGTGGCTTTAATCTCTAAACAGAGGACAGATTTCGGAAGCACTGGAAGACAGATGGAGAAAATCAATTTAGTTATGCTTGAAATGTGGGAACATGACATTGAGTGGGTAGCACTAGGTTTATTTGCAGAAAGAAGTGAGGTTAAATATGTACAACATATTCTTTAAACTGTCATTAGTTGTAAGTGTTAGCAAACAAAACTCCAAACTCCTGTTTAACAAAATGATTAGCAATTAAGTGGTCTGCATTGTCTTATCATCTGTAATGCACTTGTAAATGTAAAGCAGTATAAGGTGTGTATGACATTTCAGATTATTTACGATAATGTCATTCAGCATTTAAACAAAGTATGTCAGAAATTCATGTTTTAATAAATTAGGTGGTGTACTTGTTTATAATATGCATATACAGACGATACATTGAAACCGATGCCAATAAATGATGTGCCAAGCAAGTGTCAATGTGAGGATCTTAAATTGTTTACTCGCCTGTGGACAAAATTAGATTATACAAACACAAAAAGGGAGATTTTCTTCCAGGTGTAAATCTGGCAAATTGGAATAGCACCAGAGTATTGTAAATACAGTAAATCGTTTGTTTTTATTTAATCTGTTTTTTTTCCTCTCCATACAATGCTTTGCTCTTTTTTTCCACCAGGCGATATTAGTACCTGTAAATATAACACGGTCTAAGAACTTCTAGGGAGCATAGAAATCATAAAATATATCCAAATATTGCATATCCTCACTTTGGCTTAATGTGATTATTATTATTTGTGATACAAGTGTGTGTGCTTACTGTATGTATGATGCCATTGTACTCTACTGTAAGTACAGTATTATGTCATTGTGCTGGCTTTTGTACTTTACAGCTGATTTAGCACAATAAGATGGCCGAATATAGCCTATGCCAGAAGTTCTGCCTACAAATAGCTTTGTCTAATTTATCTACTAACAAGTAGTAAGGGGGGTACACACGGAGCGATAATCTAAGCAATCTGACTAGATTGCTTAGATTTTCAGCAAGATCGCTCCGTGTGTAGCCCTAACAGCGCAGCCCAGTGCATTGCTATCGCTGGTGCTAGATTGGCCTGCATGCAGGCCAATCTAGCAGGTCGCTCACTTCACCCGCTGGGTGAAGTGAGCGCCCCCCCCACTGTCTCCCTCGCACGCTCAGCACAGATCGCGCTACATTAACATTGACAGAACCATTCTTGAAATTAGCAAAATGATAATGGTTTAGCAAAAAGAATGCATAGTTTGATAATGTGTCCCCTTGTGACAAGAGGTGCAGGTAGATATTTGATTAAACTACAAGGAATAAACTTAGGAAAGTGTTTGTAATTTAGTGGGTATCTGCAGACCCTTTATAGCCATGCAAAGCCATGCAATTACAGCTCTCTCCTACTCAGTGACAATCTATACCTGCATTTCTTCTCGCTCGTGACTGTTCATCTCTTCCAACAGCTGCCCACCCCCAGTAGTACACGGATTACTCCTTTGCTTCCTTACATCTCATCTGTTCTGTTTTAGTTTTTCTGTAGTGTTAAGTTCTGTGAACCCTGTGTTATTCTAATGTGTGTCGTATGTACGGCGCTGGAAACACTTGTGACGCCTTATAAATAAAACGTAATAATTATTATAATATATGTCTCCTCCAGTGGCAATGATTGGGTGCCAGCATTCATTTTCAAAGAGACACCATTTTACCCATCACTCCTACATGGAAAAGTGCATATAATGTGCATAGGTAACACATCAAGTAAAGGCAGCGCTGATGTTCCCATACCATCATGACTTTGTTATGACATAAGACAGACTCCAATGAAGGTTATTTTAGGAGATAGAAAAGAGTGTTACAAAAGTGCTATAAGACAGACAGTCTTTACATTGCATTGCCATAAATAATGTTAAAAGTGGATGCATGGATGTCATTTGAAATGCAGATTGGGTGCATGCTGCTATGTATACATACAGTAAAGTGTGTTTCATTGTGAGCTGTATTTCAGCAGTTCTTTCCCATTTGTAATTTACCCTAGATATTCCATATGTTTGTACTAGTCAATAAAACAGCATCATTTACTAATATGATTATTAAATTCACTGTGAGTTCTCTTAAGCAACTAATTTGATTAGTTTTCATACATTTAAATACAATATTTACAGTATAGGTTTATATGTGGTGTACAGTGCTTTAGCAGATTTATGCAGAGTTAGAATCCTTCAATATATATGGGTGTTATGAAGTGAGAATTAAAAAAAGCTTTTTCCTACAATGTCCAGTGCATATAATTCACAACACTGTGCTATCATATAATTGGCATATCATGAAAATGTTACAAATTAATATATGGTAATCTCTTAACACACTTAAATTAATTATTCTTACACTTGGCAAGAAAGTTATATAAAATCAGAATAATCTGATATAGCTTTGATCATGTAATGCACACCTGGATGGAAAAGGGTATAAAAATAAATAAAAAAATTAAAAAGATTGCTGTATGCCATTGATTTAATTTTGTTTTTGTAACTGTGCTGTTACACTAAATGAACTCTGTTCTGAAACCAGAACATAGTTTTAAGGTGTGTTCTGTGAAATGCAGTCTCTTTTACTGCTTTCATGATTTATATACACTATATGTCTTAAACTATTATTATAGAATGAGTTTAAATGAATGAGTTTTAAAGTAGTTCTTTACTGCTAGCTATAATTGCCACACATTTATAATAATATTTTTCATTACACTTTCTTTGCCAGTGGTTTCAGTGCTGATAGGGACTATAACCCTTTATATTTATTCTCTCGTTATAATGATCAAATGTAAAAATTAATGGATTAAGAAAAAAAAAGTTATTATAGAACTTTTCATGGTTTATATGATGTGCTAGTAAGTTTGTTTGCATGGTTGACCACTTTGTACAATTTCATCGTTTGCCTTCACTTCAACAAACTCCTCTATCAAAGTTTGTCATAGGGAAATGCAATAATTTGGAGTGCAGTATACAGGGAAAGTATCTGTGTCAGTGATAAGGTATAAACTTTTAGAGGCATGGTCAAATCCAGAAGAACCAGAAATACAGGTTGAGTATCCCTTATCCAAAATGCTTGGGACCAGACGTATTTTGGTAATCAGATTTTTCCGTATTTTGGAATAATCGCATACCATAATGAGAAATCATAGTGATGGGACATAAATCTAAGCACAGAATGCATTTATGTTACATATACACCTTATACACACAGCCTGAAGGCAATTTTAGCCAATATTTTTTATAACTTTGTGCATTAAACAAAGTGTGTATACATACACACAATTCATTTATGTGTCATATACACCTTGGCCCTCATTCCGAGTTGTTCGCTCAGTAAAAATCTTCGCATCGCAGCGATTTTCCGCTTAATGCGCAATGTCCGCACTGCGACTGCGCCAAGTAAATTTGCTATGTAGTTAGGAATTTTACTCACGGCTTTTTCATCGTTCTGGGAATCGTAATGTGATTGACAGGAAATGGGTGTTACTGGGCGGAAACAGGCCGTTTTATGGGCGTGTGGGAAAAAACGCTACCGTTTCCGGAAAAAACGCAGGAGTGGCCGGAGGAACAAAGGAGTGTCTGGGCGAACACTGGGTGTGTTTGTGACGTCAAACCAGGAACGACAAGCACTGAACTGATCGCAGATGCCGAGTAAGTCTGGAGCTACTCAGAAACTGCTACGAGGTGTGTAATCGCAATATTGCGAATACATCGTTCGCAATTTTAAGATGCTAAGATTCACTCCCAGTAGGCGGCGGCTTAGCATGAGCAAATCTGCTAAAATCCGCTTGCGAGCGAACAACTCGGAATGAGGGCCCTTATACACACAGCCTGAAGGTCATTTAATACAATATTTTTAATAACTTTGTGTATTAAACAAAGTTTGTGTACATTGAGCAATCAAAAAACAAAGTTTTCACTATCTCACTCTCATTCAAAAAAGTCCGTATTTCAGAATATTCCGTATTTCAGAATATTTGGATATGGGATACTCAACCTGTATTGTATCCACTTCTTAGGCTCATCCTACCAATATTTTTGTAAGCTCGGCAATATAGAAAATAAAGGGTTAAAATGGTAATATTACAGCACTGATCCAATGAGCAAATCTGTCAGTTTCTTCTCCTCATTCTAGATGAAGATAATTAAACAGGTTTGGAGATTCAGGCACCGATGTAATAGACTGCAATTTGCAGACTTCATTGTGGCTATTTAGCAGCTAGATTTAAAGCGGCAATTAGTTTTAAATGGGTTTTGCCTTAAGACTAATTGCTGCTTTAAATGTAATGGCTACTGTATATCACATGCTATTACATTTCTTAGGCTTCCTTGTAGCTGTACTGCCATTCTGTAAAATGTAATATGTGTTAATATCAGTTTTAGCTTTTGCTATAATATGGGACAATTCTAGATTTTGGTTGGAGCAAAAATATTTAACCAAAGGTCAATTAGTGATTTCTATTAAATGGTTTACATTTTTATTATTAGGTATTAAGGTAAACAGAATGAAATAGCAAATAGTAAGCAGGCCACCACACCACTCACCAAAAAGAAATCTGGTCTCACCATATCTCCATTCAAGACTTAATTTTGGACATCTTATATTATTATTATTATTATTATTATTACTAATGTAGAACCAGCATATTCTGTTGCACTTTTTACAAATGGGTTTAAAATAGTAGTAAAACAAGACTGAGTAATAACAGATACAGTAGCTCTCAATATTACAATCTACAGAGAATTAGGCATTGATACAGTACATAAGGATAGGGGCTGCTATTGTCATATTGGTCCAGTTAGATTGTACTGTATGATATAGCTACACAGCAATGATGGCCTTGGGTCAGAAATATGTAGATGTGAAGAAATAGAAAATAAACTTGTGTGTGGACTGTATAGAGTAGGTGTAATTGTATTGAATAACTTATGGAGCAGTGGCGTAACTCACAGAGTCAATGGAGGCACTGGCCTCGAGTCTTGAGCTGTCAGGGGGACACCAAGAAGGAAAGACTGAGGTGGCTGCTGAATAGGACATGTCTCTCTCCACTCATCTTATAGTGATTGTCACAGTCACTGCTAACTGCTGTCCTTGCCCACAAGTCCCCTTTGTAGCCTCCTTGAGCTGAAGAGTCCTGGAATATGTGGATAGCAGCAGCAGAATGGAGCACATCAAAGTGTGTATATTGGGCCTTATTCAGCATGGATCAGAGCATTAAATTAGCAAAACTGCAACTAATACTGAATAAAGGGCCTAATTCAGATCTGATTGCAGCAGCAAATTTGTTAGGAAATGGGCAAAACCATGTGCACTGCGGGGGAGGGGGAGGGCAGATATAACATGTGCAGAGAGAGTTAGATTTGGGTGGAGTGTATTCAAACTGAACTCTAAATTGTAGTGTCAAAATAATGCAACCAGTATTTACCCTGCACAGAAACAATATAACCCACCCAAATCTATTTCTCTCTGCACATGTTATATCTGCCCCCCCTCCCCCCCTGCAGTGCACATGGTTTTGCCCTTTTATTAACAAATTTGCTGCTGCGATCAGGTCAGAATTAGGCCCAAGGTCCATAGTGAGCTACAGCTCTCCTGTTGTGGCTTATATGATGAAAGGAGACCAGAAGTTGTTTTAAGGAAGTGCACTAATTGTTAAAATAAAACATTTAGGGAGTATTTATCAAAGCATGGAGAGAGATAAAATTGTGAGAGATAAAGGATCAACCAATCAGCTCCTAACTGTAATTTTTCCAAACACAGCAACATTGTAAGGCAGAAGCTGATTAGCTAGTACTTTTTCTCTCACAATTCTATCTCTTTCCAAGCTTTGATACCCCCTTCCCCTTTAGGGCACTATTTATCAGCATTTACAGCCAGTACATGAAAATAAAGATTCCTTATTGCTGCAATTAGAAATCTTTACTCGTCCAGATGTACTGTTGGCAAGTCGCCGGGACTGGGGCTTCAATAGGAGCCAATCCTGGTGATCACTGAGAAGTAATATGATCACATTGCACTCACATCACTTCCTTCTTTGCCCCCTCAACTTTGCTACTGTGCATTTGCTGACACCAGCACATGTGCAAGCCAGAGCCTCAGGAGTTCATGGGGCAGGGAACACCATCTTCTATTTCACCCTTAGACACCTGGTATGCACTTGCACCTCTGTTGTTGTTGTTGTTGTTGTTGTTGTTGTTGTTGTTGTTATCCTTTATTTATATGGTGCCACAAGGGTTCCGCAGCACCCAATTACAGAGTACATAAACAAATTATCAAAACAGGAAAACAGCAACTTGCAGTTGATGACAATATAGGACATGTACAGGGTAAATAAACATAGTTACATCAGCAGATGACACTGGAATAAGTATCAGGTGGCAGAAGACTGCTGGATTTGGTGCAGTTGAAGATTATTAAAGTAAGAAAGGATAAGCACATGAGGGAAGAGGGCCCAGCTCATGAGAGCTTACATTCTGAAGGAGGTTATGGAAGTTATTATCTATAACCTGGGTGGAACACTCAATGGACAGCCATACAACAAGGTTTGGAGGAAGTGTAATGCTGGTCCACCCTTCCTGGAGAATAAAAGATAGAGTTACCAGAGAAGCAATAATTAAAAATGCAAATGTGTCTTCACTGTGTGTCAGTTCAGACTGAGAAGACCAGGGATTTCAGTAGCAGGTGGACTAAGATCGCCATGCCCTCCTTACTACATATACTCTGGGGCACTAGTTTAGTGACCAGCTATACCTGTTCTGCAACTCTGACCCCATGAAAGATAACATAATCTGACCAATAATAACGGACAGTTCCAAAAGAAAAAAGTACTCATTTAGGACATTTAATAGGTTAAAAATGTGCATGAATACATCTATATGAATACTACATTCTAAAATATCCACCTCTGGGCAACTCTCACAGTCATTATAGTAATACACTGTAAATGGATGGATGTTTATGACTTACTAGCATTTATCATTATAAACCATGTGAGTGCTATCCAGAGATATCAATATAAACTATGTGAGTGCTACCCAGATCCTTAAACTGTTACTTTCTGACATATATATGTACATACTGTAGACTCACCCAAAATGACCTCCTGTATTAACTTCCACAAAATGGTTGCCACTTGATCAATAGAGGGCCAGTGGATACCTCCAGGAGAGGTCTACAAGTGAGTAATGTAAATGGAGTAAGAGAACATGCCAAGCAGGACCTGATGGAAACAGATGATATAAAGGCACCAAAAGGCTGATTTGGCACCAAACGACATTTTTACAGTAGCAGAGAGGAAGCAGAACCAGGAGGCTTACAGTGCCATTGAAGTCAGACCTACCTAGACATATGACTGCCATAGAACAACTGATGAGCTGGATTGCAGGGCAGTATCTCCCTGTGACGGCTGGAGTCTGGGCTGTAGTAGAGAGTAGAACACACTTTCAATGTGCAGATAGCAGTGTGGAGTTGTTGCTGACCCCTCGGGAGAGTCAGGCTAGTACTAACGGTGCCGGGCATTTCAAGTGGGTGAATGTTGCAGAGGGTTTTCTTCAAGCACTAAAGGGGTGGCTTTGGCCTATCTTTTTTCCTTTACAGATAATTTACTATATTCTATTTACATATTTATGCTGAGAGTCAATATTTGTTATAATACAGGTTGAGTATCCCTTATCCAAAATGCTTGGGACCAGAGGTATTTTGGATATGGGATTTTTCCGTATTTTGGAATAATTGCATACCATAATGAGATATCATGGTGATGGGACCTAAATCTTAGCACAGAATACATTTATGTATCATATATACCTTATACACACAGCCTGAAGGTAATTTTAGCCAATATTTTTTATAACTTTGTGCATTAAACAAAGTGTGCCTAGATTCACACAATTCATTTATGTTTCATATACACCTTATACACACAGCCTGAAGGTCATTTAATACAATATTTGTAATAACTTTGTGTATTAAACAAAGTTTGTGTACATTGAGCCATCAAAAAACAAAGGTTTCACTATCTCACTCTCACTCAAAAAAGTCCGTATTTCGAAATATTCCGTATTTCGGAATATTTGGATATGGGATACTCAACCTGTATTGCACAGTTCTGATAAGACAATTAGCAGATACTGAGTATTTAAGTCATTGAGACATTGGGCCTGATTGAAACTTGTACACAAACCTATCCAGTGTCCATCCGCTCCAGTGTTGCGAAGCACCTGTCCAGTGTCCACCTGCTCCAGTGTTAAAAAAAAGTTACAAAAGGAAAACTAGTTTTAAAAAAGTTAAATAAATGAAGAAGTGAAAAATGTAACTAAAAAAATGTGAAAAAAGGTAAAAGAAAACAAAGGGAAGAAAAGTGAAAAGTTTTTTTTTTTGCTATACCTGACTGTGTATCCATAACATAAAAGTACTGTTACTTCACAGACCGTACTCCACTGTGTCTCATAAGTGTTGTGACTCTGCAGTGTCATTTGCAAAGACAGTTTATTTCAGTAGAGGACCTGCAACTGTCAGTGAGGAATCTTCTTCTGTCTCTCATGACTATGCAAGTTCTTTTCACTCAGAGTCTAGAAGAGATGTGAAAAAAATAAAAACCACTAAGGGGGTATCCAATTATCCACGATAGTGTTTTGCCTTTTTAATCACCCTATCTTATCCAATTAGGAAATTTGCAAAAAAATGCCAGTTTTTCAAGCAAAAATACATAGGTCCCATGAAAAACCATACACCTATGTATTTTTGCACCACTTATTGCGGGTCTAAGAGACACATCACAGATTATGCTTTGCTTGCCTTGGACACAGGAAGTATAATCTGCGATAATTGCTGGCATTGGAGATAATCGCTGACTTATTGGGGCTAATTGGATAGCCCCCGGCAAGACAATTACCCACAGTAATTGACCGCGGGTAGTTGGATACCTCCCTAAGGCAGTAGAACAAACTGTGTATTCTGAACCGTCACATATCTCTGAGGATGTGTGAGTCTGACATTTTTCACACTGTACTCATAGAGAAGCCTCTTTCACCTCCTTCCACCATTTTTGCACCATCTGCACATGTGTGGAGCAGAACAAGTAAAGATGGTGATAAGGACATAACAGAATTTGAGGATGATTGCATGAATGTGGAACAGGATAAGGAGGATATATGTGTATACTACTATATGACACTGAAGATGATTCTGTTGATGATGTTATTTGTGTAAGTAAGCCACCATTGGCTACAGTTCTTGCAAGGGAGCAGCATTCCCATAGGAAGCGCTCTCTTTGCTTTTGCAGCCTGAATTGGTAGCCGCAGGGGGAGAAGACATCTTCCCTGGGACTGCCTGTCAGGCTGTGATTAGCAAAGATTGCTTTCAATGTAAAAAATATGCCACTGGTGTTGGCTCATCCTTTTTTTCCTGTTTTATGAAGATTGTTATAATATATATAATATGTATATACGCTGTTTCACTGAATGTATAGTTTGTAAATAAAGTTGACAGTGAAGGTCATCTCATCCTGCTGTGTAGTATGGTAAGGGTAGGAATGGCAAAACTTAAGGCCTAATTCCACAATCTACGCAAAGTTTCACAGCCAAATGCAACATGAGTATTTCATGGAACAGTTTTAAAAATGTTGTGCAGCGTTAAACTATTTTTTACATAAATTATATAGCATTAGCTGTACATGATTAACAATAGGCATAGAGATATAATAATGTGCTAATTTTTTATTTTATTTATTATTATTTTTTTTAAAAATGGTCAGTTTTAGGGTTAATAAATTCAATTCTTTATTTCTGTGTTTCAATACTTCAGTTTTAAATACACAACCCCACAGTGTAACCTGCTGGAGAAAAAATAACACGTCAAGTAACAAAATTGTAAGTTAGTCAAGTTATGTAGCCAAAAGAAAACGACAGAGTGGGAGGATCAGATGCAATGTGAAACAGATAACAACTCATAATAATGATGACAGATTGTCAGGAAAGTAGAACACAGGTCTATAATTATTGTCTGAGGTGCCTCAGGCAACCACAGGTGCGACTGATGCAATGAAGCTGGGCATGCAACAACGAACCTATTCTGAGGTCTTCTGTTAAATCTCAACTGCTAGTATCTATTAACATGATTATAATGGGTGGTGTTGAAACTTTGATGAACTTCATTGACTTTCATGACTACAAGCTGACTACAAATTTGAATGAAAACTTCAATTATTATAGACAAATTACATTATTTTGTATAGATCTACTAATTTACGTTTACAGTATGACAATATCATGTTTACTGGAGAAAATATTTTGACTATTATTGATATTAATACTATTTTCCAGACACCAAATGTATCAAGCAGTAACTAAAAAGTATGAAATTTAGTATATGGGCGGGATGTAACGGAGTTCGAGTTCACCCTATGTGCGGGATGCCGCCCGAACTCAGACTTTTATTAAAGGGCCAGTTATTTACAAGGCATAACCATCCTGCACGTCAGGCAAAATCGGACTCCATTACATCCCGCCCTATGTTTTTGCAAAATGTTGTTTTGAGACATTATGGAGTATATATATAGAAAAGTGCAGGTTTACAAAAGTGGAGATGTTGCCCATGGCAACCAATCAGATCTGGATATTAGAAGGTGCTATAAATGATAAGTAGAATCTGACTGGTTCTAGAGATGTGCGGCTGGCACTTTTCATGTTGTGTGTTTTGGTTTTGGTTCTAATTCCACTTTCGTGTTTTGGTTTTGGCTTGGTTTTGCCAAACCACCTTTTCGTGTTTTGGTTTTGGTTTTGGATCTGGATGATTTAAAAAAAAAACCATAAAAACACCTAAAATCACAGAATTTGGGGGTAATTTTGCTCCTACTGTATTATTAACCTCAATAACATTAATTTCCACTCATTTGTAGTCTATTCTGAACACCTCACAATATTGTTTTTAGGCCTAAAAGTTGCACAGAGGTGGCTGTATGACTAAGCTAAGCGACATAAGTATGCGGCACAAACACCTGGCCCATCTAGGAGTGGCACTGCAGTTGCAGACAAGATGGCACTATTCAAAACTAGTCCCCAAACAGCACATGATGCAAAGAAGAAAAAGAGGTGCAATTAGGTAGCTGGATGGCCAAGCTAAGCGACACAAGTGTGCGGCACAAACACCTGGCCCATCTAGGAGTGGCACTGCAGTGTCAGACAGGATGGTACTTTTCAAAAACTAGGCCCCAAACAGCACCTCATGCAAAGATGTAGAAGAGGTGCAATGAGGTAGCTGTATGACTAAGCCAAGCGACACAAACAATTGGCCCATCTAGGAGTGGCAATGCAGTGGCAGACAGGAGAACAGATATCAAAAAAAGGCCCCAAACAGCACATGATGCAAAGAAGAAAAAAAGGTGCACCGAGGTTGATGTATGACTAAGCTAAGCGACACAACCACCTGGCTCATCTAGTAGTGTCACGCAGTGGCTGAATGTCAAAAGTGGGCTGCAATTGTTTGATCCACTGACAGCATCTACAGCACACCCCTGTCATTTTTTAAAAAAATCTGCAATTGGTGGAGTTATACGGCAGTACCCCAGGACTAATACAGCCGTACCCCTGGACTCATACGGCAGTGTCAGACAGGATGGCACTTTTCAAAAATTAGGCCCCAAACAGCACCTCATGCAAAGATGTAGAAGAGGTGCAATGAGGTAGCTGTATGACTAAGCCAAGTGACACAAACAATTCCCACTGGAATTACACACCCAAATCACTGTAATTATATGTCCAAATCACTGGAATTATATGCCCAAATCACTGGAATTAAATGGCAAAATTACTGTAATTATTAGAGATGAGCGGGTTCCGACTTAACACCAGAATTAATGCCAGTTCGGTTTTATCCGGATTTTTTCTATTGGCTATCCAAAACACGTGACACCCGTCAGCCAATAAGATGCCGTTTTGAGAACCGAGTAAATCCGAGTAAAACCGAGTAAAACCGAACCCGCTCATCACTAGTAATTATACGTCCAAATCACTGGAATTATACGTCCAAATCATTGGAATTAAATGGAAAAATCACTGGAATTATACATTCAAGTCACTGGAATTAAATGGCACTAACACTGGACATATACGGAAGTGTCAGACAGGATGGCACTTTAAAAAAATAGTCCCCAAACAGCACATGATGATAAGAAGAAAAAGAGGTGCAAGATGGAATCATCCTTGGAACCTCCCACCCACCCTTATGTTGTTTAAACAGGACATGCACACTTTAACAAACCAAGCATTTCAGCGACAGGGTCTGCCACACGACTGTGGCTGAAATGAGTGGTTTGTTTGGGCCCCCACCAAAAAAAGAAGCAATCTATCTCTCCTTGCACATACTGGCTCTACAGAGGCAAGCTGTCGACCTCATCCTCATCCTCCGATTCCTCACCCCTTTCACTGTGTACATCCTCCTCCTCACAGAGTATTAATTCTTCCCCACTGGAATCCACCATCACAAGTCCCTCTGTACTTTCTGGATGCAATTGCTGGTAAAGGTCTTCCTGGAGGAATTTATAATTCATTTTGATGAACATCATCTTCTCCACATTTTGTGGAAGTAACCTCCTACGCCGATCGCTGACAAGGTTACAGGCTGCACTAAACACTCTTTTGAAGTACACACTGGAGGAAGGGGGGGCAACTTAGGTAAAATAAAGCCAGTTTGTGCAAAGGCATCCAAATTGCCTCTTTTTCCTGACAGTATACATATCTGACATGCCTACTTGGATGCTGTCACTCATATAATCCTCCACCATACTTTCAATGGTGACAGAATCATATGCAGTGACAGTAGACATGTCAGTAATCGTTGGCAGGTTCTTCAGTCCAGACCATATGTCAGCACTCGCTCCTGACTGCCCTGCATCACTGCAAGCAGGTGGGCTAGGAAATATTATCCTTTTCCTTGCAGCCCAGTGGCGGATGAAATTGAAGGAGGAGCTGTTGATGGGTCACATTCTGCTTCAGTTGACAATTTACTCACCAGCTGGTCTTTGCACCTCTGCAGACATGTGTCTGCCGGAAAAAGAGATACAACGTCGATCGAGCACAGTGGCCAAAATGTAGTTCTCTGATTTCAACAGATTGACCACCCTTGAATCCTGGCAAAGCAAATGAAGGGCTCCATCCACAAGTCTCACATACTTTGCAGAATCGCTCCTTCAATTTCCCCAGCTGCTTCTGCAAAAGCCTGATAAGTGGAATGACCTGTCTCAAGCTGGCAGTGTCTGAACTGACTTCACGTGTAGTAAGTTCGAAAGGGTTGGAGAACCTTGCACAAGACAGAAATCATTCTCCAATGCGCTTGAGTCAGGTGCATTCCCCCTCCTTTGCCTATATTGTAGGTGGCTGTATAGGCTTTAATGGCATTTTGCTGTTCCTCCATCCTCTGAAGCATATAGAGTGTTGAATTCCACCTCGTTACCACCTCTTGCTTCAGTTGATGGCAGGGCAGGTTCAGAAGTGTTGCTGTCGTTCCAGTCTTCGGCACGCGGTGGCAAAATGTCAAAAGTGGGCAGCAATTTTTCGGGCCACCGACAGCATCTCCTGTACACCCCTCTCATTTTTAAAAAATTCTGCACCACCAAATTAATTGTATGTGCAAAACAAGAGACATGCTGGAATTTGCCCACATGTAATGCACGCACAATATTGATGGCGTTGTCCGATATCACAAATCCCTAGGAGAGTCTAATTGGGGTAAGCCATTCTGCGATGATGTCCCTCAGTTTCTGTAAGAGCTTGTCAGCTGTGTGCCTCTTACGGAAAGCTGTGATACATAGCATAGCCTGCCTAGGAATGAGTTGGAGTTTGCAAGATGCTGCTACTGTTGCCACTGCTATTGTTGCTGCGGGAGGCCATACATCTACCCAGTGGGCTGTCACAGTCATATTGTCCTTAGTCCGCCCTGTTCCACTTGTCCACATGTCCGTGGTTAAGTGAACACTGGATACAATAGCATTTTGTAGGACACTGGTGACTCTTTTTCTGACGTCTTTGTACATTCTCGGTATCGCCTGCCTAGTGAAGTGGAACCTAGATGGGATTTGATACCAGGGACACAATAACTCCATCAATTGTCTAAATCCCACTGCACTAATTGTGGATACAGGATGCATGTCTAACACCAACATAAGTGTCAAGGCCTCAGTTATCCGCTTTGCAACAGGATGACTGATGTCATACTTCATCTTCCTCATAAAGGACTGTTGGACAGTCAAGTGCTTACTGGAAGTAGTACAAGTGGTCTTTCGACTTCCACTCTGGGATGACGATCGACTCCCAGCAGCAACAACAGCAGCGGCAGCAACAGCAGGCGTACCACTCAAGGATCCTCCGGAGGAATCCCGGTTAGGAGAGGACTCCTCAGTCTTGACAGTGTCATGGCCTGCAGGACTACTGACGTTCCTGACTGAGGAGGAAGTTGACGTTGAGGGAGTTGGTGGTGTGGCTTGCAGGAGCTGGGGTACAGGAGGAAGATGGGATTTAGGTGTCAGTGGACTGCTTACACACTTACCCAAAGTTTCACAACTTGACACTGACTTCTGATGAATGCGCAGCAGGTGACGTATAAGGGAGGAAGTTTCTAGGTGGTTAACGTCCTTACCCCTACTTATTACAGATTGACAGAGGCAACAGATGGCTTGACACCTGTTGTCCGGATTTGTGGAGAAATAATTCCACACCAAAGAGGTGGCTTTTTTGGTAGTTTGCCCAGGCATCACAATTGGCTTCTTCATCCCACGGACAACGGTTGTCTCCCCCGGTGCCTGACTTAAACAAACCACATCACCATCAGAATCCTCATCGTCAACTTCCTCCTAAGTGACAGCAACACCTATATCCTCATCCTGGTGTACTTCAACAGTGACAACTTCAGTTTCAATATCAGGAACTGGACTGTGGGTGCTCCTTCCAGCACTTGCAGGGGGCGTGCAAATGGTGGATGGAGCCACCTCTTCACGTCTAGTGTTGGGAAGGTCAGGCATTGCAACCGCCGACACACTTGGACTCTCCTTGGGGATTTGTGATACCATCTCAGAACGCACAGTTCTTTTCTGTGCTTTTTCCAGCTTAACTCTTTTAATTTTTCTAGTGGGAAGATGAGGGCTTTTATCGTCATGTGAAGCTGAACCACTAGTCATGAACATAGGCCAGGGCCTCAGCCAATCCTTGCCACTCAGTGTCGTAAATGGCATATTAGCAAGTTTACTTTTCTCCTCAGATAATTTAAATTTCTTTTTTTGGGTCTTTTGGCTTTTTGGAATTTACATGCCCTTTAGGATTACATTGGGCATCGGCCTTGGCAGACGACGTTGTTGGCATTTAATCATCTATGTCATGGCTAGTGGCAGCAGCTTCAGCACTAGGAGGCAGTGGTTCTTGATCTTTCCCTATTTTAGACTCAACATTTTTGTTCTCCATTATTTTTTTGGAGTTATATAACACAATATGCGGCACAGGAATGACTGATGGCTGATGGCCAGGACACTACCACTGGTCTGATGCAGTACAACACAGCATCTCTGTAAGGGACTTGTTGCTGTTATTATGATTATACGGCAGCAATGGACATATAGCAGCAGCGTATACCACTGTGACTGCCTGGTCACTGGAATGACTGATGACCAGGACACTACCACTGGTCTAGTGCAGCACAACACAGCAACACTGTAAGGGACTTGTTGTTATTATTATACAGCAGCAGTGGACATATAGAAGCAGCGTATACCACTGTGACTGCCTGGTCACTGGAATGACTGATGGCCAGGACACTACCACTGGTCTGATGCAGCACAACACAGCAACACTGTAAGGGACTTGTTGTTGTTATTATTATTTTAATATGGCAGCAGTAGACATATAGCAGCAGCGTATACCACTGTGACTGCCTGGTCACTGGAATGACTGATGGCTGATGGACAGGACACTACCACTGGACTGATGCAGCACAATACACCACCACTGAACTGATTCAACACAACACAGCAGCAATGGACATATGGCAGCAAGAGGACATAAACACTGTGACTGGACAAATACAGCACAAGACACTACCACAGAGGACACTGAGGACACTGAGGACGGAGACACGTCCTCTTTCTACACTCTCCAATGCCGGAGTGAAAATGATGGGGACGCGCAGCTCCTTATATGGAATCCAAACCCAGCGAGAATCCGACAGCGGGATTATAACGTTTTGCCTCGTTCTGGTTTCCGAGTCAGGCGGGAAAACCCGAGTGTGGCTCGGAACCAGACTCGAATGGTGAAGTTCAGTGGGGTTCGGTTCTCTGAGTACCGAACCCACTCATCTTTAGTTGCTATGTGCAACATCTCCACAGTGAAAACCCGCACTTAGTAAAAATACATCTATGTGCTTAGTTTTGTATGTTTCACCTGTTTATATAGAAAGCGTATATATGAGCATGTCAAGATTGCAGTTACTAGGGGGTCTACAGGTTGATTCTTTCACTAGGAGGATTGCGATGAATCTGAATGTAGTTACAGTTCTCTCTCCAATTAGAACCACTGAATAAACACATGTTCACCTTAGTTAAAGACTTTCATATCAATCGTTAGGACAATTCAACAGATTAAATTCCATTGAACATAACTAATGCTCATATAAATATGGAAGTCCCATATATTTGATGCATAGTATTTAGGCCATGAAAAACAATTTAAAGGAAGAAGCTGATATTTAACCTAAATCATAGTTTGTAGGATCCGCTTGTCAATAATCCCAATATGATATGTTTTGAAGATAGAGTTGTGTAAGGATTAATAGCTTTATTTCTGACCCACTGTAATTGATTCAATTAACTGTTGGTAATATTTTCTGTAGTTCAGAAACCAAGGCAAAAAGTAGAGATAGACAAAATAATTAGCTTATCTTTATAGACTGGGCATTTAGAGGTCTAAACTGTATATAAATGTTTTGAAAGTTTGACAAAAATAGACCAATCACATGTAGAAAATGGTCACACAGTAACATAACCTACAGTGTGGAAACACACTTTAAGAATTAAAATCAGATTTAGAGCAATAGGACACATATGTATAGTAAAAGTTTCAATGCAATATAGTACCTGGAATAATTATTTGATTCTTAGTTCATGCTTTGATGCCCATCTATCACGACAATGTGACCTATTTCACTGGGGCATATGTAATAGTGTCCGAGTTTGCCGTAGGTACTGAATGCTGGCCGATCTTGGATTTTTTTATTTTTTTAAAAGCAATCATTTGCAAGGCAAACTATACCTTGTAAAGGATTGTTTTAAAAAAATGTCGGGAGATTTTTCCGGCATCCCACACCTCCGGTAAACTCGGACCCTGTTACATATGCCCCACTGTCTTTCTGTAACAGGGAGATATACCCTCCTTTGGCACATGCATAACTACTACAGAGTATGCTAGTAGGAACCTGGGCATATGCTTCTCTTATGAAAAACAACAATTAATAGATGAGTTGGTCACAGACTTATGTGACTACTAAATGAAGTTCAATTTAAGTCCATTCTTGTGATGTCTATAAATGTCATGTTTGTATTGGTAATTATGCCAGCTGGATAGAGAAGATAAACAATGTTTTAACTTTTGATTATCCATTAATTACAATAAATACATAATTCCATAATTTGCTGCCCAATGAGACCTCATTGTAAGTATGAGATAAATGAGACATTGACAAAATCTCTATTTTACTATATGTGTCCTTTTAGTGTATTTAATGTTTTCATTACATTGTTTTGTGAACTGCTTTATGTACTTTGTTTTGCTTTATTAATGTGTAATCCCTTAATTAATGAAGAAGAATGTTGAAGAAAATGAAGAAGGATCACACTGAACATTTTTGGCTGCTTCTCATCAATGCCATCTTCCAGAACATGGAAACCTCTGTGTTGTTTGAATATCCACCAACATTTTCTATGAATCCAAATGGACACACCTTCATTTAGCAGTGACCTTTTATTTTCAGTTATGTTTTTGAGAGACATCCAAAGGGCCAACCTTTATGCTAGTGTTCGTTCCTTAATACTGGAAGTATAGGAACCATTGTGGTTGTGGTGATGCTTGATATTATATTTTAAAACGCTATGACTGTACCATACTATATTTTTAACTACCTATTAAAAAGGTTGTTTAAAACATATTTTAGTTGTTATTTCTAATTGCTATTTGTAGTACAAATTATCAAACTCATTTACAGAGAGATTGCAGCAAGCACTTACAGTAAATACAGTTAATCTCACTACCCTTCCTTCTCATTACAGTTGAATAGCTGGGAATGGCAGATCCGGTAACAGGTGTTCATGCGGGTTCATTATGATTTACAGATGGACACAATACCGACGGTGCCATTGACCTAAAGTCAAAATACCGACACGGTCTAAATACCAACATTCATTATGCCTACATGTTCACAATGCTGACATAGTCAGAACTGAAGGTTTTTGGCTGCTTTTTATAGCCCATATGTCATCACACCCCAAATATATATTGGATTCTATTCAGGGATATCCTTGCAGGTTAATGGGCCAGCCTGCCACTATTCACATGCAGTGGGTTTTTTTTAAAGGTAACTGCACACCCTTTAGGGAATTGCAAAACGTGTAGTTCACATGCCTGCATCCAGTAATTAATGTGGTGAATGCAATTGTTATTGATCTAACCGGGTCCAGCAACCCTGTATAGGGAGTGGAGTAGCACCATTACAGGTACATTCAGGGACTGCCCAATTTGTCCTTCCCTTTTTTCTAACCATCTGTCCTGATCCAGCCTGATTTATTCATGCAGTAGCCTGAAGTATACTGTTATTACATTGACTGTAATAGTGCTTTCAAATACCAAGTCTCTAGTTTGCTATCCTTTGTGACTTCAAGAAAGTCTTTTGATTCCAACTTGTCTGCTCATTGTGGGTTCAAGTGGACTGTTCCTGTTTTAGATACTTCAGTATGTATTGCTGCTTTATTTATTTATTTAACATCCTTCCACTATCCTGCATGACTGCTCCAATCCTACCTCTATCTAAGGTGGTTATTGTCCTGAGGGTCCTCTAACTAAGTATTGGGGTTCATGCTGAATTTATGGTGGAGTGGTCAACTCTGGGTAGTAGTATTTTTATTATTAATAATATTATTATTATTATTATTATTATTATTATTATTATTATTATTACTATTATTATGGGTACTGGATCTATGTCCCTCTAAGAGGGTATAGGTTCCAGTCATCAAGCTCTGGTACTTGAGTTGTACTTTCTTTAGTTGATTACAGTCAGGCATTGATTTTTTCATTAACTCCTGTCCAGGTCCTAGGTTTTCAAGCACTGGTTCCAGCTCCATGGTCCTTAGGCTCAGGGCTGGAGCTGAGTTCCTCTCAATTGGTTCCAGGAGCTGGCTGGAGGTTTCCAGTAGTTGACAATCTCTCTGATGATCTAAGGACAAAATCCATGTTTATTATATTCCTCATCAACCCATTCCACAGGTCCTGACTTGGATATGACTCTCAAACCATGACAGCTATTACACCTCCCTATAAATTTGCACTAAATATTTTCAACATGCCAACCTACAGATGTATCTATCACAAAATATCTTAGTACTCTCCCACTTCCTAAATTGGGCCAGATAAACTAGCTTTCCTCAATGTCTTGTTGATCAATCAAGAAATTCTTGACGCTGTTTAGGAGCTCCAAATTAGTAAGGTGACTAGGATGGATGGGTTCACTCAATCTTTTTATAAGTATTTTCTGGACTCCTATCCCCTACTCTAGTCTCTATTTAAATCTGCTTCTCAATGGTGTTCATTTTCCCCAGAGATACTAGAAGCCCTAATTATTACTTTACTCAAACCTGGGAAAAGCCCAACACTTTGCAAAACTTTCTTCCATATTTCTCTTCCCAATACTGATATAAAACTTTATGCCAGACTTACTGCCAACTGTTAATTTGCTCTATTCCGCCAACTCATCCTTCTAGACCAGGAAGGGCTGTATAGGCAGCCATAAAGCATCTTATAATATGTGTTGGGGCTTTGATCTTACAGAGTTTTCGTTGAAGAGTTGGCAGGCGTTTCTATGTTTAGATGTCGAAAATGCATTTGATTGCCTTCATTAGCAGTTTCTTACCAAACTTTTGTCACAATTTAGCTTTTCAGGCACTATTTTGCAATCTATTGCTGCTTTTATTAAGCTCCATCTGCTAGCATTTTCAGTAATGGTTTCCTGTCCTCCCCTTTTCTTATAATGAATGACACACAGTGAGGATGCTCTCCCCATTGATGTACAGATTGGCAAAACTTTGGCTGCTAAAATTAGACAATTATCTTCTTTTCTGGGTGTTGCCATAGGTTCACCTTCTAATAAATTGTTTGCTGAAGAAATGATATTGCTGGTAAACAACCTTTATCTACCTTACAAACCGTAATTGATTCTACAGTGAACCCTCCCTCCTTTTATAAATGAAATACAACAAAAACTGGAGCCAGTCCCTACATACCAAGTGAACTACTGGTTCCAGTCAGCAGTATGTAGTGTGTTCCTGTTACCAGTTATATCTACCTGGTCCCAGCCAGTAGTCAGTGGCATACAGTGTATTCCTCCTACCAGTTCTATCTATCCAGTGAAATACTGGTCCCAGTCAGCAGTCAGCAGTATACAGTGTGTTCTTGCTACTGGTTCTATCTATCCTATGAACTATTGGTCCCAGCCAGCAGTCAGCAGTATACAGTGTGTTCTTGCTACCAGTTCTATCTATCCAGTAAACTACTGGTCCAAGTCAGCAGTGTACAGTGTGTTACTGCTACCAGTTCTATCTTTCCAGTGAACTACTGGTCCCAGTCAGCTGTATACAGTATGCTCCTGGTACCAGTTCTATCAACCCGGGGAACTACAGGTTTCAGCCATCTGCAAGCAATATTCAGTGTAGTTTCTGTACCAGTTCCTTCCTATTATAAGCTTAGCCAGTTCCAGCCCAGTATCTGTAGCTATTAGCTGGTCCAGCTCAGCATCTGAAGCTTAGCCAGTACCAGCCAGGCATCTGTACCTATTAGTAGATTCAGACCATCATCCAAAGCTAAGCAGATTCCAGCCTGGCAGCTGTGTTCATTAGTTGGTCCCAGCTCAGCATACAAATTTTAGCTGACCCCAGCCTGACATCTGTGCTCATTAGCCAATCGCACCCCTAAATCCGTAGCGTAGCTGATCCCAGTCTGGTATCCGAGCCATCTAGCCAGTTCCAGTCCGGCACCAGTGCATATCAATAGCCAGCTCCAGCCTAACATTTTAGTAAACTAGTTTCTAACCAGTAATCCAGCCCAGCATTCAAGTCTGCAAATAATCTGTTACTCTGTCAGTGTCGGAGTCATCCTATGTGTAAGAACTACATCTTCCTACACTAGCTTCCGGCACATTAGCACATCAACCAAAGCAGCCTGCTTTGCTGCAATTAAAATAGTTACATTGAATAAATTATATTGTTTCACATAGTCAGCCCTGATCTCCTAGATAATGTAGACAGCCAGAATAATATACAGCGTTTTGACCCATTTATGGATTATCATGTAGTTTAGTAGATTTAATAATACATAATTAAAATGTACAGTTGAATTCATGTGTATAAAAAACAAAGAATATATATAATTAATGAAAGATAAAATATGACAATAGTCTCAATAAGAAGGACCCGTCTTGGAAACTAGTGCATTGAATCCGGTGGTAAGTATCACCAAATAACTGGTTAGTGCATGGACAGTCAATATATACTTGAAATAAGCAATTTACATGAGATAATCCAGCTGGATAAATTTTACCAGTTCTGTGTTTCAATAAGTGTGGTTCCAGTGTGTGATGGCACGTGTGGCAATGACAACCGATATTGATGGAATCCAGGATCACAGATAGAAATTTGTAGTTTTTTGATAAAGTTGTCCTTCCAGTATTTTGATGAAGCAAATCTGGCACTGGTTAATTCGGTCCACTGACTGGGTCTTTAGGCCTAAAAGCCCAGTCAGTGGACCGAATTAACCAGTGCCAGATTGCACTAACCAGTTATATGATGATACTTACTACTGGATTCAATACACTGGCTTCCAAGACGGGTCCTTCTTATTGAGACTGTTGTCATATTTTATCTTTCATTAATTACATATATTTTTTGTTTTTTAAACACATGAAGTCCTTTTTTTAACTGTACATTTTATTTATGTATTAATAAATCTGCTAATCTACGTGATAATCCAAAAATGTGTCAAAGTGCTGTATATTCTGTCTGTTTACGTTATCTCTAGAGGGACCGACGACCCCTCACTTCATTTCAGTTGCTAGGAGAAACCACGAATTAACAGCGTCTGATTATATATCTTGTATATATATATATATATATATATATATATATATATATCTTTCTGATCTCCTAGATGACTGCCATTGTTCAGTTAGTGGTACCCTGCTGACCTGGGAACAGGTAGCTCTAGAGGAGGAAAGTGGGACTATTGTTTTCTATAGTTTTCCATGTATTGCTATTGCTAGTAGATTTGCCAGTACATAAAAGTGTCTGTACACACGCTGTGATATGTGCTAGCCCAATCCTAACTAGACCGCAAGGCTCAATGAGAGCATTGTGATCCAGCAAGATCTAGAGCCGGCAAAAGCGGCACGCGGGGCCTCACATCTTTATCGCTATGGGGCATACACACGGAGAAATTTGTGCTTAATTTCTAAGCAATCTAGGGCCTAATTCAGAGTTGATAGCAGCAGCTACACAATACAATTTGTGTATTTTCTACAGTTGCTAATCAGATACATTATCATGCATGCACTGGTAGTATTTACTATATGTTTTTCAAGTGGCCCGCACCATGCATTCTCTAATGGTTTGCCAAGCTTCTGTGGTGACTGGCCTTGCTCCTAAGCATGGGCCCTACCACTGCAGTCCCCCAGTGGGCACTTCATGTCCCAGTCTGACACTGAGCACAATGGATGCTACATACTATGTCACAGATAAGGGGCTAAATGTAATGGGGTGCGAAAAGCTGGAGGTGCGTTAGTTTGTGCGAGAATGTCTGTATTTTTAAAATGGCAGTCATTTACAAGGCAAAACCAACATTAAAAATACAGGTATTCTCGCACAAACTCCTGCACATCCGACTTCTCATACCCTATTACATTTCTCTCAAAGTCTTATATGAACTGTTCAAACACACTGTACAGAATAGGCATCAAAATGCAAAATTAGCTTAAGTTAGTCAATTGTCCTTTCCACTAACACACTAAAACTGTATTGATTAAAGCCAATGAACTGGTCTCTGAGAGGTGTATCAAGCAGGTCACCAACAGCTCACTTCCAATAACTCAATTCTTAAAAGATCCATATCTTTCTGATCTCCCACATTTCATGGTAACGCAAGACCATCAGGTTTATGTGTACACAACATTTTAACGCTGCTTAAAAATTAAATTGGGCAACATTCTTATGAAATAACTGCTCAGTCAAACAATCAATGTTTTGATAAACATTTTGACTAAAGTGAAAATCTTTGACACTTTTTTTAATTAATATGTTCTGCATTTATTTTTTGTACGATTTCTCATCATCCATTTGCATTGTTTGGGATTGAACACGTCTGTGTATATTTGTAGGTTTGTAGGTATTATAAAATATGAACTTCAATACATGATTGTTTGTTTTGTCTCATTTATGCTTCATAATTTCATCCTTGCAATAGCTGCAGTAATACAACCATAAATACAAATGTACAAATGTAGTGGCAAATCAGCAATATGTAATTGGAATTGAACTGTTGTTAAATTTAGTAATTACATGGCTCACAAATTAATCTTCTGTAAGTATTTATAAGTGAAACCTAGAAGATGATTCACACTCACATAGCAGAATTTAACATCTAATTTCATGTGACTAATTACATATGAATTACACTATACTATGATATAATTGTTAGTTTAATAGAGAACACTCCAGTAGTTTCTCCATGCTTCACTGATGAACTATATATTCTTTTGATTATATGAATCTTTACACTTAAATATTTTATTGGACATTGTCTAGTAGTACAGTGCTACAGCTGAGTGTTACTGTATTTATAATAAGATTCAAATAAAGAAAAAGTTGTAAGCAAAGAAGGTAAGAAAATACTGGTGTCAAATATATAGATAATAAAAGATCAATTAAAATAAAATAATTTTGGAAAATACAAGAAGTGTTAAAGTATGTAAACAATGGTGGTCATTCCGAATTGTTCGCTCGTTGCCGATTTTCGCTATATTGCAATTAGTCGCTTACTGCGCATGCGCAAGGTTCGCAGAGCGCATGGGCTTAGTTATTTTACTCAAAAGTTAGGTATTTTACTCACGGCATAACAAGGATTTTTCATCGTTCTGGTGATCGTACTGTGATTGACAGGAAGTGGGTGTTTCTGGGCGGAAACTGGCCATTTTCTGGGCGTGTGCGAAAAAATGCTTGCGTTTCTGGGAAAAACGCGGGAGTGTCTGTAGAAACGGGGGAGTGTCTGGGCGAACGCTGGGTGTGTTTGTGACGTCAAACCAGGAACGAAACTGACTGAACTGATCGCAATGTAGGAGTAAGTCTGGAGCTACTCAGAAACTGCTAAGAAATTTCTATTCGCAATTCTGCGAATCTTTCGTTCGCAATTCTGCTAAGCTAAGATACACTCCCAGAGGGCGGCGGCTTAGTGTGTGCAATGCTGCTAAAAGCAGCTAGCAAATGAACAACTCGGAATGAGGGCCTATATTTCTAATCACCTGAATGACATGGGATTCTGTTTGTGTTTGTTGTCTTACGTTAAATGACTCAGTGATCCATATTAATGATATGATGATACCTGCTTCAGAGGTGGATGCAATGTTGATTGTGGATGCAGTGGAGCAGTGTTTTGCTACTGCACATGCCTCAAAGCCATATTGTACACCCGTGGTAGATTAGTGACAGCACATGTATAGAGGATTTATTGGAAACTTAATGACAGGTAACTAGTCAGCATTTACGCGAGGTAAAGGGGGTGGTTAGAAAAATGTAGGCATAATGGGACCATTTTCTCGGTGTGCCATGGGCAGCCAGTGCAAATTACTACACAGCGGAGAGGCCCAGGCACCTTAGGTGGGATGCTCTTTCTGAGACACCATAGGGTCACTCAGGGTTTCAATTGTAAGCCCAATGTTCCAGCTTTTGTATGTAAGCAGCGTATATGAGATCAGGGCAGTTTGCTTCTCTATGCACTAGACGCCATCTTAACCATTAGCATATTTTTGCAAATTTTCTGTGTATGAAATTTCAGCTGCGCATGCAACTGCTTATACCTCTGAATCAGGACCAATGTGCTGTAGTTGGCTAGAAATGGTTACAAGACAGAGTAGATACAGCAATTTCTTGGCTTTTATATTGCTATATTGTTTTTTGACATTTGCAATTTCTGATTAAATATATTGTTTCACAGAATTGTTTTACTTTGGTTTCATCTATTTAGTAACAGTTGTTTATATTGTGCTGCAAAGTCTCTTGCACTTTACAATTGGAAACAACAGTGGTAGAACAAAACTAGGTAATAACAGTCATAGAGGTAGGAATCTACGACTTATTCCGAACCCTGGTCCAGAGTAAAATAAAGAAAGGTCTTGATTCACTGTTGAATCAAAGTTTAAGGGAATGGTATTTGTTTACATCTTGCACAGGTTTCACTAAAACTATGTACACACTAGAACGATGTTCATCGGGATCAACTTGCTGATGTTGGCTGAGACAAGTGGCAGTGGGTGATGGATTGGGGCAAAACTGTATTCGTTTGCATGGCCCTCTTAAACAAAATCGCATGTCAGACCTGCATGTAGGTCTGTCGTACCTTGCAGCATACGACCCGCTTGAATGTGCATCAAACACAATATCGAGCATACATACTATACAATATCGTAAGAAACCAGCCGACATCAGCTGGATCATATGGGATATTGCATAGTGTGTATGCACCCTAAGTCTCCTGTTATAGTTGCAATTATAAAATTATAAATGATAAAATAAATGACAGGGGCACTAATAACAGAATATTAGTATAATATATAAAGCAAATGTATTCTATAAATGATATGCTCAATTTTAGGCATTGAACAAGTCCTGGGAAAGAATCAATATGTTATTCAATATTTAATAGAGCAGCCATATATGGGGAAAAATACAAGACATGCAGTGATTTTATGGAGACCCATGCCAATCTGACATTGTTTTACACTAAATTAAAGTGGCTCATTAACTTTTATTGATCTTTATCAAGTCATAATGCATCCAGAGAAATTATATACTAGATACTGTAAATTGTGATCACATGTAGCTGCATACTACAAATGCATAAATGGTCTAAGAAGTGGTTTAAAATTCAGCATACAATTCAACATACAAGTGAAAATGCTTCACTTAAGAATAAAAATTTTTTATTAGCAATTGACTGATTGGTGATTGTGAGTTTTACAACCTCAAATCAGCAACACACAGTGAGGAATAACTCTTTGGACTTACATAATTTGCTCTGTGTTTTCTATTTACTGAAATGTTTCTATTTTTTAACATTTTAAATAGACCAACATATGATTTTGAGATGTCTTTCTCATGTCCTCAATGTTCTGCATGTATTCATAGGGTTGATGAAAAATGAATGACACATATGTTGATGAAATGACAAATGTTCTCAATGATGGTGTATGCCAGCCAATCATCTGAGTCCATTTATGTTTATAGCAGGATGTATTGTATTGTCTCTTTTGTTGACAAGTAAACATCTGTCCTTTTTCTTCTCTTGATGCTGACCTTAGTGCCAGTGACCACAATGATACTTGTGGGGGAAGTACTAAATTTATTCCACCTACAAATAATCAACTGGTCTTTGGCATCTGTCCATTTATTTCCAGGGTAGTCTTTGAAGTCAGTGACGCAGAAGGTTGACTAGCCATGAGACTATACGGACTGTCATGACCATCCTGTCTGATGAAGTTTGCAGCATTAGATTGATCCAGAAGATCAGGAATATCATCAGCTAAGAGTTGTTGCATTTTTGAAGAAGCTGCTGCTAACCAGAATATTAAGCAAGTCCACCTTTGCATATCACTTACAGGTTTGTAAAACACATAAGAGATGAGTTTTTCAGAGTTGGCATACTGTTGTTCTTTAGTATCTTAGGTATTGCTAAACAATACAGCAACCATTTCAGGTGCCAATTTTGGACAGGACAGTAGCCAAGTAACAGTTTTGTAGATACGCACAGGTACCCCCTAATGTCTGGCACCCCGATCTCACATGCCTGATGCAGCGATCGCCGAGCAGGCTGATTACTGTCCCCTCTGCGCTGCACCCTGTCAGGACTGCATTACTGACCGGACGCCTGGGTTAATAAAGGGTTTCACTGCCACTGGCTTTCAAACTCCCGGCTCCGCCTCCATGTACAAAAACAGTGTGATGTGACGTGATTACGTCATGCTGCTCGCACACCCACCCATCACACCCACCACACGCCCACCTCTCTCCTTCTTTGCTATGCCAACACAAAGCCACTGATGAGGATCAGCATGCAGCCAGCATTCCTCTTAGGAAGACAAATTCAATACAGGCAGGCGGTCGGCAGCAGCATTGACACGTCACTCGTTTTTCCAGCAGCGGCAGTACTAGTCTGCGACTGTCAGTGTCAGTGAGTGACTGACTTGTAAGTAAGCTGCTGCAGCTGGGGAAATAGAGGGGGAGCCAGACCAGGCTGAGGAGGAGCAGTGTAATTGCAGTGAGTGCCATCAGGGGTGTTTGGTGCACACCACAACATCTGACAATGTATCTGCTTTATTAGGATTGGTACAAGGGTGGATATTTTATATTGCGTTGACCGTCAATAGATGGTGCTAGACACGCCCCTCCAATGGTGCACCCCCTAATAAAATGTGCTGCGCACGCCTATGTGAAGATTATGTTAAGTTTATAAACCAAGAAGATGGATTTGGCTGAAAGTGGCTGAGTAATGATGGAGAGCATTTAATCAGTTTTTAAAAACTTGAATTTATAAAGATACACTACAAGAGTATTGACTAATTCCACTTACTTACAGCTACATATAGTACAGAATGTTTATTGAATCATAATTAAGAATGAATGATTTTGCCTTTGTCAATGTATTTAACTACCATCAACTATGAGATACCTACAGCTCTTCATTCAGAGGCATTTTTAGTGTTAACGACATTTACCATACAGTACAATGCATGAAACATTTTCATTTCTTTTTAAACTATTTCAATCGAAACAGCTCACGGGGTACTTGCAGAAACTGCCCAGTTTGCATAGGAAAATGCCAACAGCCTGCTGTGTGATTCTAGTCCACTAATACACTATATATATTCTATATCCTATGGGGGACATTCAATTAGGTACTTTTTATCGCCAAGGTGAAAAAAAAAAATTCACTATTTTTAGGGTGAATGGGGATTCGTCATATTCAATAACAGGGCCATTTTTCCGCCTAGGCTAAAAATTCAGTTATCACAAAAAACATGTGGATAGGTGAATTCACATGTCCCCCCCCCCCCTTCGCCGGCAAATATGTGGGCTGCTTTCACCGATTTTGAGGCTTTTTTTGTCAATGCCTTTTCACTAAAAAAAAGGTAAACAGGCATTGGCAAAAATGCTTTAACAAATGTGCCAGAATGGGCTTCAATTCAATAGAAGGGGAGCGAATTCAATAGCTCTGAGATTCCTGGAGCTAATTGAATACCTCCACATATGTCCAAAGATATGCTCAAATCTTTTTGAATTTCTTCTTGTTAATGCATATTTCATAAAACAATACTTGCAGCCCAATTAGCTGTGAGGCCTGATTCAAACTCACACTTCATAATTTGTGACTTGCATTTGTTGTCCATACTTCACATTCACCGTTAATGTTAAGATGTTTTTGAGCTTTCTACTTAAGGTTCAATGGTCAAGTTTCACTTTCACACTGAAGTTTGTGGCAGTGTTTTTAAAAACAGTAAATCATTTTTTTTTTTATGAATATAAAGTGATTTTCATTTTCCTATTGTGTTTTGTAGTTCACTGTTCACATTCACGCCATTTGCAATAAAAAAAGCCCAAATTATTCATATTTAGCTGAAACATGTTTGTGCTGGTTCGCACACACCAAACCAGTCTGAGAAGAATCAAATCACTTCCATTTCGCTTCATCCCTCTATGGGAAAATTGTCAGTCTATTTAAAAATATTCTTTTGCGCATAACTTTCAACCACTGTGAGAACAGGCTTATCCACCAAATTCCATTAAGTTTGTGTGCCTGGGGACGTCTGTGGTCTTCTGTTCTTATGTATGCCCTTTGGGCTAGTTAGTTAATTCAAACATTTCATTTATCATTTTTATTACTTAGATACTAATTTCTAAATAATGGCTTTGATTATTGACATTGCCTGGATGTTGTTTATTGCTGTGAGCGGTTTATATTAGAAATATAATAACATAGGTATACAGTTTAAATGTTATATTGTAGCACTGAATGAATAATACTAAAAGTAAAAATGTATGTTGGAAAAAAAAATACTTTGCACAGTTAACCATAACCTTTTAGTGAGTTAATATACCCAATATGTGGCATCTTAGCATTGCAGTCTCAAAGATCTAGGTAAAAGGCAAAACATAAAAAATGAGCTACCCTACAAGCATATATGGTACACAGCGGGTAACTGCTGATCACCGGCAAAGCTAATCAGAGAGGCTGACAACCTATTTCATTTAATGACAATCTGACATATTATTGTACTTGCATCTTTGGAGTAATTTATCATGTCAATTCAACAACCATTTTCTCATAGACATAGTTACACATATAGTTGTATTTTTTCAACGATCTTTAAATTCAATTAAAAGCTTTATTTTTACATACATAGACCATTTTAAATACAACAGGCTTTCCAAATGAGAAAAAATAGCATTCATGCTAAATTGTTTATTAATGTATCTTTTTCACAGTGGACATCTTATAACTAATTAGAAAGATCGACGCCACCACTTGTATGTTATATGGAAATTTGAAAATGCATACTTAATCATGCAAAAATACATAGGTCTTACATAATCAGCAATAAAAATGTGTAACCCATGTGTCTCTCAAATGTCATGTTGGACAACAGGAGGCTTTAGGATATAATAAATTGCATTTTTAACGATATCAGCTTAAATTATACCATATTCAATTATTGTGCCAGAGAGAGAGACAAATACAATATATACTTTTACAAATTAACACTGATTCTGGGTCACTAGATGTTCTATTTCTATGAGCAATTTTTTTATTTTGCCAGGAATAGAAAGAATCCACTCTCCAATGAATAAAGGATAGAGAAAAACTCCAAGTAGGGGTTATTCCAAATTACAAAACAATGCCTACACTAGATAGAATGAATGTGGCAAATTGAAGTGAACTTAAACGGGTCCCAGTTGAGAGAACATATAAATCAAAATTGTCTCATCTTTTGTCTGTTATATAAACAAATGTACTGTATACTCTACTATATATATATATATATATATATATATATATTTATTTATACAGTACAACAATATCTTGCAAAAAATAAATATAAACGTTTTTCTGCCCATTTTATATAGTTTTAGAAACATCTTGCAAATTGGCATTTGATTTGCTCTATCCATAGTATTACCATCTTCATACTTGAGTGAAAGCATTTATTCCTTTAAGTTCTTGAAGCATATGATGTAAATGGATCGTCTTTTTCCTTTTATGTATGAAAAGCCTAGTAAACAGAACTCTTACATAGATGTTAGTAAGTTAAACTGCATTTGGCAGAGGCTATTCCGGAATATTTTATTATGCATGAACATTATCTTTTCAACCATATGGAGAAAAAGGCACAGAGAGTCAACAGCTTTTTCCTCTGGGAATCCCTTAGGAAATAAAGTAGACTTTTCTTTCATTTCTCACTTGTATGCCCAAGAGAGAAGAGAATAGTGCAGGTTTACTACAAAGTCATGCATGCAGACAGTAAGCAGGGGTAAAACGAACTTGACCACCAGATTTGTGTCTTTATGTGACGAAATAAAATAGAGGAGTTCCTTAACTACACTAAATGTTCTTACCAAAGCAGTAGCAATTTATTTATGCTAAATGTTATTTACAATAAGGAAGATATGAAAAAGTATTTATACTACACAACTGCTCTAATTTCCACTTATAGTCAGAGCCATTGGGACATATTGCTGGCAAGGTTGCAAATTATAGTTCCTTGCATTCTGCTGAGGGGGTTACTCTACCATAATTACTGGCTTGGGGCCCCAGAGTGACCACTATCAAGACCAAATAATTAGTATCTCCCCCCCCCCCCCCTCAATGTGATCAATCACTCAGGGTTAATAACATCTATAAGGCAGATGTAAGTTGTACATTGTAAATATCTTCCAGAGAAGGACATATCACCAGATCTGGATGTGTTTGCTTCCTGCTTTATATACCTGCAGCTTGCAGGATATTGGCTGTGACCAGAAACTGGATGAAGAGTAGGGACTTTTCAGAAAGATCAAGCATACTTGTAGAGAACGCTAAACAAACTGCAACTGTTGTGGCTCAACTGACCGGAGAAATAAAATAATCATAGAAGGCACTGGTTAGCAAATCAAAGTAATAAAAAAAGGCAATATATCATTAAAACATATTTCAGTTTGTTGCATTGTCACTAAATTCAAGCTGCTGTAGAGATGACAGCCACAACCAACACACTTTATATAAATAAAGAACTATCACAGTGCTGCTGTAAAGTATTAACACACCTCAATTATATATTAATAGATATTTCAATATAAGCAATACTCTGCGATTATAAACATTCAAACAATGTATTCAACAAAGCAACCATTTAATACTGCATTCATAATGATCTATTGCAACAACTATAGGTATCAGACAACTGTCGTCTATTTATTTAGTATTTTACTTGCAAGTGTAATCCTGCCAATACAACTGTGTCTTGCAAATCCCAGATGAAAGGGCCAATGGAGTAACCACTTTGAAACAGTACAATAGTGTAGTTCATGTCTCTAGTATCAGCAGACCATGTCTGTAATCCATGAAATGTATCATGTATACAAAAGTGTATCTCATCGAATCGGTAAACAAACAATAGTCACATTAATGTAGAAATAGCTTTCTATAGCCACCAAAGTATTACTGCACATTGTAGCTTCCTGACCGGACAACAATTAGTAGATGACTGTTTGATCACAGATTTATGTAAATGCAATGATTAGCATGGAATTGTTATTGCTTTGCTTGTTACAGACACCATGACTGTAATAACTGCAGCAATACCATTCCACTTGCAAGTGGAATAATATGTAACCAACATAAATATATCTACATACAGTGCATGCAGTTTGCAGTGATACACGGAATCCATACACATTTTATACTTCCAATTTAGAAATAGGTTCCTATAAGTATATTGTTCTCCCTTATGTATATGACCCTTCATTACATTATATTGGGGGTCATTCAGGTGCAGTTGCATCTGAGGCCATAAGCGCAAAGTACCGTTTTTTGGTACTTATCGCATGCACAGGACCTGATCTGTGTGAGTACAAACGGGTCCTGCGGCATAGGACACAGGCCGGCATCAGACTGTCACTGATTGCGAGGAGGAGGCGGCAACAGGCTCCACTTGAAAAAATATCACCGCCATTTAGGGGATGGGAAGAGGCCAGGGATCGCCATCATAAGACAGAGATTTTCTGGCCTCTGAGATGGATGGCTTGCATGACCTCATGGGCGCAAACCACCCAATGGTGGGTGCTTTGATTCGATGCTGCATCCTAGGACTCAGCTTGGATTACTAGTGCAGCAGGAGATGTCTGCATGTAATAGACGACTCCTGCTGCATTTACTTACAGCTCTATCACTACTGGTTGTAAGGAAACAGCAGTGGTAGCAAATCCGACAGCACCTGAATGACCCCCATTGTGATCAGATAGGATAATGTGACTTTTGTGTTTATAACTAAAACTATCACTCTTTCCTTGTGTGTTAAAAAAATGTGTACTCTTTGAGGTATGTCAATTCAACATACACAATTGGTAAATCAGATTTGTTTGTACATTGGTTCAGTTGTTGTTTTTTCTTTTGCGGTAGGGAGAATTGAAAGCTGGTGAGTTGCCTTACATGCTTTACACTGTCTTTGAAATATAAGTGCAGTTTTATGATTAAACTGTCTACATAACCGAAAGGTTTCTGCATTACTGGTGTGATTTGTTTGTTTGTCATTTTCCCTATCCTATTGTGAATGAGTGAGGGAAATAGGGAGACATATTCTCGGGATATAAAGGTGGAGAAGGAGGAGTGACAAGTACTGTACTTGTGTCCATCTTTAAAGTATTGGAATAAACCCTTATGGGAATGAAGGATTGTTCAAAGACACCATGGGGTATATTCAGTGCTTAAAGTGGTCCTAGAGAGGTGGTGGTGGAACTCACCCCCCTCCCCAAGGAGAAAAATCAATAAAGTTATTGCCCGAAAAAGGGGTGTGGTCACACAATAGTAATAATGCCCACAGTAGTAGTACCCCGTAATACACATAATTCCCACAGCAGTAGCGCCCCTTATACAATGCCCACAGTAGTAGTGCTCCTTATGCAATGTCCACTGTACTGGTAGTGCCCACAGTGGTAGTGCCCCTTATATAGAACCCATAGTAGTGGTGCCCCTTATGCAATGCCCGCAATAGTAGTGCCCCCTATGCCCCCAGGAGTGATGCCCTTTATGAAGTGCCCCCTTTAAAATGCCCTCATTAGTAGTGCCCCCAGTAGTAATGCACTTAATGGTAATGCCCCCAGTAGTAATGTTGCCTATAGTAATGCCCCCAGTCATTTAGCCCCAGTAGTTATGCCCCCAGTGGTAATGCCCCTGCAGTTATGACCCCAGTAGTTTAGCCCCCATGTAGTTTGCCCGTTAGTAATGCCCCCAGTAGTTTGCACACTTGTAGTTTAGCACCCAGTAGTAATGCCCCCAGTCGTAATGCCCCCTGTAGTTTGCCTCCTTGTAGTTCCGCCCCTGTAGTTATGCCCCCTTTTAGTTTAGCCCCCAGTAGTAAGTAATAATACCCCTGTAGTTATACCCCCAGTAGTAATTCCCTCCTGTAGTTTTCCCCCAAGTAGTAATGTCTCAAGTAGTTTAACCCATGCAGTTATGCCCCCAGTAGTTTAGCCACCCTGTAGTAATTCCCCCAAGTAGGGATGCCCACCTGTGGTTTTCCCCCAGTAGTAATGCCCTACTGTAGTTTTCCCCCATTAGTAATGCCCCCAGTAGTAAGTCCCCAATAGTAATGCACCCAGTTGTAAGCCCCTATTAGTAATGCCTTTAGTAGATAGCCCCCATGTAGTTTAGCCCCCAGTAGTAATGCCCCACTGTAGTTTGCCCCCAAGTAGTAATGCCCCTGTAGTTATACCCACAGTAGTAATGCCCTCCTGTAGTTTGCCCCCAGCAGTTAGCCCCTGTTAGTAATGCCCCCAGTAGCTTGCCCCCTTGTAGTTTGCCCACAATAGTAATGCCCCCCAGTAGTAATGCCCCCAGTAGTTTGCCCACAATAGTTATGCCCCTCCAGTAGTAATGCCCCCAGTAGTTTGCCCACAGTAGTAATTCCCCCCCAGTAGTAATGTCCCCAGTAGTTTGCCCATAGTAGTAATGTACCCCCAAGTAGTAATGCCCCCAGTAGTTTGCCCACAGTAGAAATTGCCCCCCAGTCGTAATGCCCCCAGTAGTTTGCCCACATTAGTAATGCCCCCCCCATTAGTAATGCCCCCAGTTGTTTGCCCACAGTAGTAATGCGTCCCCCCCTTCCCCAGTAGTAATGCCCACAGTAGTAAAAACCCCCAATAGAAGAAGAGAATCACCATACTCACCGATCCCCGCTCCCACTTCCAGACCGCTGCAGTCCTTCATTCCGGCACCCGCTCCTCAGCACTATGAGAGAGACGTCATGGCGTCTCTCCCATAGCGCACAGTGACAGAGCCGGAAGCCGGAGCTCAGTACTGAGCTCCTGCCTACGGCTGCCGCTGCGGAGAGAGAGCCGGGCTGCCGCTGCGGAGAGAGAGCCGGGCGCCCGCTGGTAACACAATCTCAGCGGGCACCCGGCATCTTCCAGCAGCGGCGGCACACAGCGGGTTAGGTGAGCCGGAGGAGGCGGAACTGCGTTCCGTCTCCAAGTGGAACTGACGGAACGCAGTTCCGCCCCGTTTCGGCTCACTTTTACCCCTGGGTATATTTAATAAATGTTGATTTTGGTCGATGTTGATCAATTTTTGGTCAATGTTGGGTAGATTTTTGATCGATATTGTGTTTCAGGGTCTAAATCACACATTTACTAACAGATGATTTTTGACTTTCTTTAAAAAAAAAAAAAAAGTAAAAAATCATGTAATGTAGTAAATGTCGGATTTAGGGGTACATTTACTAAAAATCTATCTGGTTGATTTTTTTTTTACAATGTCAAAAATGATCTGTTGGAAAATGTGTGATTTAGGGGTCTATTTACTAAGCCTTGGACGGAGATAAAGTGGATGGAGAAAAAGTACCAGTCAATCAGCTCCTAGCTTTCATTTTTCAAACACAGTGTATAACATGGCAGCTAGGAGATGATTGGCTGGTACTTTATCTCTGTCCACTTTATCTCCAGTCAAGGCTTAGTAAATAGACCCCTTAGACCCTTAAACACAAATTCGACCAAAAATCGACCAAACATTGACCATAATTGACTATTAGTAAATATACCCCCATGTGTTATCAAAAAGGATACCGTTAATCTGGGATATCGCCTGAGTTGGAAAACTAACATAATTTGCTAAAGGACAATGGAGTCTATTCATAAAGAAAATAAAAAGCAAATTGATAATTATCATTATACAGCGCATCGGTTCAATGCGATGTATAGCTGTTATAAGTAGCAATCTGCGTATACTTACCCTTCCGTCAATGCAATGCAATTCTCTGCTTTATGAATAGACTCCAACAATTGGAAGTACGGTGAAGCTTTCTTTTGTTATTGCTACTGGCTGTTTTGTCAGACTTACTGCGCATATTATATACCTGCAGTATACTTATTTTATATCATTGGTAAGAAGAATTAACAACCACTGTTAGATACGCAAGGCAGCTCTTTTATCCATTTTTTTATGGTTTGTTTCTTCTCTTTCCTGTCAATGAGCTTCTCATAAAGGTATATGGAAAATTATATCTCAGAAAACCAATAAGGAGTATGTCAAAGTTGCAGTAAATATTATATTTCAGGTGATTTTCCAATTACTATTAAGCACACAAGTGATTGCAGACTTTATATTTATCAAACTACCACCTTTAGTACCTTTACCATTCTGGTGATAAGGATCATGGGATATATTTACTAAGCAGCGGGTTTGAAGTCCAAGCGATTTTTCTGCAGTATACCAGTGGGCATTGCCGTAACTAGACATTTTAGTGCTGTGTGCAAGAAACAGCACTGGCGCCCCCCCCCCCCCCCCCCCCTTCGCCCATATCCAAAATAGGGCCAGTGCGCCACTGGGCACACACCAAAAATATGGGGCCGTGACTTCATGGGGAAGGAGCGTGACCACAAAAAAATACAAATTCATATTATGCTGCATAGTGGCCTCCATTATTTAAATTACGCCACACAATAGTGCCACTTACACACATTACAACAGGTAGAGCCCATTTTACACATTGCGCAAGGTAGAACCCCTGTCACACATTACACCAGGTAGAGCTCCATTTTACACATTACTCCAGGTAGAGCCCCTGTCACACATTATGCCAGGTAGAGCCCCATTTTACACATTATGCCAGGTAGAGCCCCTATCACACATTACATCAGGTAGAGTCCCCTTTTACACATTACGGCAGATATAGTCGCCTTTAACACAGTACTGCAGGTAGAGTCCCCTTTTACACATTACGGCAGGTAGAGTCCCCTTTTACATATTATGCTAGGTAGAGTCACGAGATAGGGTTGGAAGGGAAAGATAAAAAAAAAGATGTCAGGTAGAAAGACACAAAATACAGAGAGCATCACAGTAACTGCTTTTTTTTAATACAGAGGGCTTAAAAGCAATCATACAATACAGAGTATTTCTGATACCATACAATGTAATTCCCTCATTAGCAATTAATTAACCCCTACTCAGAAAATTAACTACCACAGTATGATTATAAAATCATTAATTAAGTTTAATTACTTTCTGCTTTCTCCCCATTTTTTGCATGTTGTTCCTCCCCTTTAACGTTAACAAGCAACCATTTTGTTTTTTAGGTGTGTGGCTATTACATTAGTCAAGCATGAAATAAATGTGCATATATTTGTTAATAGATATAGTTGGTAATTGTTCTAATCTGTTTTTCCCCCATCTCCTCCTCCTGTCCTGTCGCTTCTTCTAATCTTTAACTTCTACTCTGACCTGTCGCTTTCCCTTTTCCTACTCCCGACCTATCGCTTCTTCTATATATTCTCCTCCCCACCTGTTGATTCCCCATTTCCTCCTCCTCCAGACCTGTTGCTACCACATCTCCACCTCTGGACCTGTCGCTTCTATATCTTCTCCTCCCCACCTGTCGCTTTCCTATCTTCTCCTTCTCCCGACCTATCGCTTCCCCATCTCCTCCTCTGGACCTGTCGCTTTAATATCTTCTCCTCCTCCTCATAACCTGTCACTACCCCATTTACTCCTCCTCCTGAACTCTCGCTTCCCCATCTCCTTCTCCTCCCCACCTGTCGCTTCATCATCTCCCTCTCCTTCTGACCTGTCGCTACCTTATCTCCTCTCACTTCCAAATCATTTCCTCCCAACATCATTTTACCATCATACTAACAATACTATCAAATCTAACAGACTCATCAATCCCCCCTCCCACACACACACACACACACACACACACACACACCTGTCACCACAACACCCACACTGACAGCTCCGTCACACAAACACCTCCACTGCTCTGCTTTAAACTGAAACTGACATGACAGCACATATACAGTATATGCAAGCACCTCCCTCTCCTCCCCCCATACAATGACAACCTCTTCACACACACAGCCCCCCACCCTGACAGCGCACTTACAGAAATCCTCTCCTCCACAGTTAGGGGACTGTGGTTTCAGCAGGCGGCAAATTCTGTCTCACAGCGCAGTCACCCCTGGGACTGTCCCTCACACAGCAGTTCTCTATTCAGGGGCTCAGTCGGGGAAGTGGGATGCGGCGCACTGCTGCTCCTCTTCTCTGTTCTCCCGCTGCTGCTCCCAGAATGCCATTCACATTCCGGCTTGGGACGCTGGGTGGGAACGGCAGCGCAGCACTGCAGTTGGCTTCACAAATCAAGCTGGCAGCGTGGGGGGGGGGGGGGGGGTATGACGGCGCCTAGAGGGTAAATGCTATTATCCTGCTTGCCCGCTTCTTGTGTGTGTCAATGGATTGCGCCCTCAGTGCAGATGCACTTTGTCCAATGCACCGCTGACACACACCTAGTAATGGCCCTGCCAGTGGGATTGCATTTTGTAGATTTACTAAGCTCAAAAACCAGAGAGAAATCATACTTTATAATATACTGTAATTCAACATGAAATTACAACTGATATTTTCCCCATTAGAAATATACATAGAAACCCCAGATTTACTAAGTGGTGACTTTAGAACACACTGAAAAACACCCACAAAACTAGTGATGTGCACCGGAATTTTTTCGCGTTTTGTGTTTTGGTTTCGGTTCCGCGGTCGTGTTTTGGATTCGGACGCATTTTGGCAAAACCTCACCGAAAATTTTTTGTCGGATTCGGGTGTGTTTTGGATTCGGGTGTTTTTTTCAAAAAACCCTAAAAAACAGCTTAAATCATAGAATTTGGGGGTCATTTTGATCCCATAGTATTATTAACCTCAATAACCATAATTTCCACTCATTTCCAGTCTATTCTGAACACCTCACACCTCACAATATTATTTTTAGTCCTAAAATTTGCACCGAGGTCGCTGGATGGCTAAGCTAAGCGACACAAGTGGCCGACACAAACACCTGGCCCATCTAGGAGTGGCACTGCAGTGTCAGGCAGGATGGCCCTTCAAAAAAATACTCCCCAAACAGCACATGATGCAAAGAAAAAAAGAGGCGCACCAAGGTGGCTGTGTGACTAAGCTAAGCGACACAAGTGGCCGACACAAACACCTGGCCCATCTAGGAGTGGCACTGCAGTGTCAGGCAGGATGGCCCTTCAAAAAAATACTCCCCAAACAGCACATGATGCAAAGAAAAAAAGAGGCGCACCAAGGTGGCTGTGTGACTAAGCTTAGCGACACAAGTGGCCGACACAAACACCTGGCTCATCTAGGAGTGGCACTGCAGTGTCAGACAGGATGGCCCTTCAAAAAAATACTCCCCAAACAGCACATGATGCAAAGAAAAAAAGAGGCGCACCAAGGTGGCTGTGTGACTAAGCTAAGCGACACAAGTGGCCGACACAAACACCTGGCCCATCTAGGAGTGGCCCTGCAGTGTCAATCAAGACAGGATGGCCCTTCCAAAAAATTGTCCCCAAACAGCACATGATGCAAAGAAAAAAAGAGGCGCACCAAGGTGGCTGTGTGACTAAGCAAAGTGACACAAGTGGCCGACACAAACACCTGGCCCATTTAGGAGTGGAACTGCAGTGTCAGGCAGGATGGCCCTTCAAAAAAATACTCCCCAAACAGCACATGATGAAAAGAGGCGCACCAAGGTGGCTGTGTGACTAAGCTAAGCGACACAAGTGGCCGACACAAACACCTGGCCCATCTAGGAGTGGCACTGCAGTGTCAGGCAGGATGGCCCTTCAAAAAAATTGTCCCCAAACAGCACATGATGCAAAGAATAATGAAAGAAAAAAAGAGGTGCAAGATGGAATTGTCCTTGGGCCCTCCCACCCACCCTTATGTTGTATAAACAGGACATGCACACTTTAACTAACCCATCATTTCAGTGACAGGGTCTGCCACACGACTGTGACTGAAATGACTGGTTGGTTTGGGCCCCCACCAAAAAAGAAGCAATCAATCTCTCCTTGCACAAACTGGCTCTACAGAGGCAAGATGTCCACCTCATCATCATCCTCCGATTCCTCACCCCTTTCACTGTGTACATCCCCCTCCTCACAGATTATTAATTCGTCCCCACTGGAATCCACCATCTCAGGTCCCCGTGTACTTTCTGGAGGCAATTGCTGCTGGTGAATGTCTCCACGGAGGAATTGATTATAATTCATTTTAATGAACATCATCTTCTCCACATTTTCTGGAAGTAACCTCGTACGCCGATTGCTGACAAGGTGAGCGGCTGCACTAAACACTCTTTCGCAGTACACACTGGAGGGAGGGCAACTTAGGTAGAATAAAGCCAGTTTCTGCAAGGGCCTCCAAATTGCCTCTTTTTCCTGCCAGTATACGTACGGACTGTCTGACGTGCCTACTTGGATGCGGTCACTCATATAATCCTCCACCATTCTTTCAATGGTGAGAGAATCATATGCAGTGACAGTAGACGACATGTCAGTAATCGTTGGTAGGTCCTTCAGTCCAGACCAGATGTCAGCACTCGCTCCAGACTGCCCTGCATCACCGCCAGTGGGTGGGTTCGGAATTCTTAGCCTTTTCCTCGCACCCCCAGTTGCAGGAGAATGTGAAGAAGGAGATGGTGACGGGTCACGTTCCGCTTGACTTGACAATTTTCTCACCAGCAGGTCTTTGAACCTCTGCAGACTTGTGTCTGCCGGAAAGAGAGATACAACGTAGGTTTTAAATCTAGGATCGAGCACGGTGGCCAAAATGTAGTGCTCTGATTTCAACAGATTGACCACCCGTGAATCCTGGTTAAGCAAATTAAGGGCTCCATCCACAAGTCCCACATGCCTAGCAGAATCGCTCTGTTTTAGCTCCTCCTTCAATGTCTCCAGCTTCTTCTGCAAAAGCCTGATGAGGGGAATGACCTGACTCAGGCTGGCAGTGTCTGAACTGACTTCACGTGTGGCAAGTTCAAAGGGTTGCAGAACCTTGCACAACATTGAAATCATTCTCCACTGCGCTTGAGTCAGGTGCATTCCACCTCCTTTGCCTATATCGTGGCCAGATGTATAGGCTTGAATGGCCTTTTGCTGCTCCTCCATCCTCTGAAGCATATAGAGGGTTGAATTCCACCTCGTTACCACCTCTTGCTTCAGATGATGGCAGGGCAGGTTCAGGAATGTTTGGTGGTGCTCCAGTCTTCTGTACACGGTGCCTGAATGCCGAAAGTGGCCCGCAATTCTTCGGGCCACCGACAGCATCTCTTGCACGCCCCTGTCGTTTTTTAAATAATTCTGCACCACCAAATTCAAGGTATGTGCAAAACATGGGAAGTGATGGAATTTGCCCAGATGTAATGCACGCACAATATTGCTGGCGTTGTCCGATGTCACAAATCCCCAGGAGAGTCCAATTGGGGTAAGCCATTCTGCGATGATCTTCCTCAGTTGCCATAAGAGGTTTTCAGCTGTGTGCCTATTCTGGAAAGCGGGGATACAAAGCGTAGCCTGCCTAGGAACGAGTTGGCATTTGCGAGATGCTGCTACTGGTGCCGCCGCTGCTTTTCTTGCTGCGGGAGGCAATACATCTACCCAGTGGGCTGTCACAGTCATATAGTCCTGAGTCTGCCCTGCTCCACTTGTCCACATGTCCGTGGTTAAGTGGACATTGGGTACAACTGCATTTTTTAGGACACTGGTGAGTCTTTTTCTGAGGTCTGTGTACATTTTCGGTATCGCCTGCCTAGAGAAATGGAACCTAGATGGTATTTGGTACCGGGGACACAGTACCTCAATCAAGTCTCTAGTTGGCTCTGAATTAATGATGGATACCGGAACCATGTTTCTCACCGCCCAGGCTGCCAAGGCCTCAGTTATCCGCTTTGCAGCAGGATGACTGCTGTGATATTTCATCTTCCTCACAAAGGACTGTTGGACAGTCAATTGCTTACTGGAAGTAGTACAAGTGGTCTTCCGACTTCCCCTCTGGGATGACGATCGACTCCCAGCAGCAACAACAGCAGCGCCAGCAGCAGTAGGCGTTACACTCAAGGATGCATCGGAGGAATCCCAGGCAGGAGAGGACTCGTCAGACTTGACAGTGACATGGCCTGCAGGACTATTGGCTTTCCTGGGTAAGGAGGAAATTGACACTGAGGGAGTTGGTGGTGTGGTTTGCAGGAGCTTGGTTACAAGAGGAAGGGATTTAGTGGTCAGTGGACTGCTTCCGCTGTCACCCAAAGTTTTTGAACTTGAAACTGACTTATGATGAATGCGCTGCAGGTGACGTATAAGGGAGGATGTTCCAAGGTGGTTAACATCCTTACCCCTACTTATTACAGCTTGACAAAGGCAACACACGGCTTGACACCTGTTGTCCGCATTTGTGTTTAAATAATTCCACACCGAAGAGGTGATTTTTTTTTGTATTTTGACCAGGCATGTCAATGGCCACATTCCTCCCACGGACAACAGGTGTCTCCCCGGGTGCCTGACTTAAACAAACCACCTCACCATCAGAATCCTTCTTGTCAATTTCCTCCCCAGCGCCAGCAACACCCATATCCTCATCCTGGTGTACTTCAACAGTGACATCTTCAATTTGACTATCAGGAACTGGACTGCGGGTGCTCCTTCCAGCACTTGCAGGGGGCGTGCAAATGGTGTAAGCTCTTCCCGTCCAGTGTTGGGAAGGTCAGGCATCGCAACCGACACAATTGGACTCTCCTTGGGGATTTGTGAATTTGAAGAACGCACAGTTCTTTGCTGTGCTTTTGCCAGCTTAAGTCTTTTCTTTTTTCTAGCGAGAGGATGAGTGCTTCCATTCTCATTTGAAGCTGAACCACAAGCCATGAACATAGGCCAGGGCCTCAGCCGTTCCTTGCCACTCCGTGTCGTAAATGGCATATTGGCAAGTTTACGCTTCTCCTCAGACGCTTTTAATTTTGATTTTTGGGTCATTTTACTGAACTTTTGTGTTTTGGATTTTACATGCTCTCTACTATGACATTGGGCATCGGCCTTGGCAGACGACGTTGATGGCATTTCATCGTCTCGGCTATGACTAGTGGCAGTAGCTTCAGCACGAGGTGGAAGTGGATCTTGATCTTTCCCTTTAACCTCCACATTTTTGTTCTCCATTTTTTAATGTGTGGAATTATATGCCAGTATCAATAGCAATGGCCTACTACTATATTTACTGCGCAAAACTAAAATGCACCACAGGTATACAATGAAGATGGATAGTATACTTAATGGATGACGAGTGACGACACAGAGGAAGGTACAGCAGTGGCCTACCGTACTGCTATATATAGTATACTGGTGGACACTTTCCGCAAACTGCAAAACTGTCTAAAATGCACCACAGGTATAGAATGTAGATGGATAGTATACTTAATGGATGATGAGTGACAACACAGAGGTAGGTACACAGCAGTGGCCTACCGTACTGCTATATATAGTATACTGGTGGACACTGTCAGCAAACTGCAAAACTGTCTAAAAAAATGCACCACAGGTATACAATGTAGATGGATAGTATACTTAATGGATGACGAGTGACGACACAGAGGTAGGTACAGCAGTGGCCTACCGTACTGCTATATATAGTATACTGGTGGACACTGTCAGCAAACTGCAAAACTAAAATGCACCACAGGTATAGAATGTAGATGGATAGTATACTTAATGGATGACGAGTGACGACACAGAGGTAGGTACACAGCAGTGGCCTACCGTACTGGTATATATAGTATACTGGTGGACACTGTCAGCAAACTGCAAAACTAAAATGCACCACAGGTATAGAATGTAGATGGATAGTATACTTAATGGATGACGAGTGACAACACAGAGGTAGGTACACAGCAGTGGCCTACCGTACTGCTATATATAGTATACTGGTGGACACAGTCAGCAAACTGCAAAACTGTCTAAAATGCACCACAGGTATAGAATGTAGATGGATAGTATACTTAATGGATGACGAGTGACGACACAGAGGTAGGTACACAGCAGTGGCCTACCGTACTGCTATATATAGTATACTGGTGGACACAGGGGGTCATTCCGAGTTGTTCGCTCGCAAGCCGTTTTTAGCAGCTTTGCACACGCTAAGCCTACGCCTACTGGGAGTGAATCTTAGCATCTTAAAATTGCGAACGATGTATTCGCAATATTGCGATTACACACCTCGTAGCAGTTTCTGAGTAACTTCAACCTTACTCGGCATCTGCGATCAGTTCAGTGCTTGTCGCTCCTAGTTTGACGTCACAAACACACCCTGCGTTCGCCCAGACACTCCCCCGTTTCTCCGGCCACTCCTGCGTTTTTTCCGGAAACGGTAGCGTTTCTTCCCACACGCCCATAAAACAGCCTGTTTCCGCCCAGTAACACCCATTTCCTGTCAATCACACTACGATCGCCAGAACGATGAAAAAGCCGTGAGTAAAAATCCTAACTGCATAGCAAATTTACTTGGCGCAGTCGCAGTGCGGACATTGCGCATGCGCATTAAGCGGAAAATCGCCGCGATGCGATAAAACTTACCGAGCGAACAACTCGGAATGACCCCTACTGTCAGCAAACTGCAAAACTAAAATGCACCACAGGTATAGAATGTAGATGGATAGTATACTTAATGGATGACGAGTGACGACACAGAGGTAGGTACACAGCAGTGGCCTACCGTACTGCTATATATAGTATACTGGTGGACACTGTCAGCAAACTGCTAAACTAGTCTAAAAAAATGCACCACAGGTATACAATGTAGATGGATAGTATACTTAATGGATGACGAGTGACGACACAGAGGTAGGTACAGCAGTGGCCTACCGTACTGCTATATATAGTATACTGGTGGACACTGTCAGCAAACTGCTAAACTAGTCTAAAAAAATGCTCCACAGGTATACAATGTAGATGGATAGTATACTTAATGGATGACGAGTGACGACACAGAGGTAGGTACAGCAGTGGCCTACCGTACTGCTATATATAGTATACTGGTGGACACTGTCAGCAAACTGCTAAACTAGTCTAAAAAAAATGCACCACAGGTATACAATGTAGATGGATAGTATACTTAATGAATGACGAGTGACGACACAGAGGTAGGTACAGCAGTGGCCTACCGTACTGCTATATATAATATACTGGTGGACACTGTCAGTAAACTGCTAAACTAGTCTAATATGCACCACAGGTATACAATGCAGATGGATAGTATACTTAATGGATGACGAGTGACGACACAGAGGTAGGTACAGCAGTGCACTCTGCACTGTACTACTCCTATATAATATTAATTATACTGGTGGTCCCCAGTCCCCACAATAAAGCAGCACACTGTGAGCACAGATATGGAGTGTTTTTCAGGCAGACAACGTATACTGGTGGTCACTGTCAGCAAAACTCTGCACTGTACTCCTGCTATAGCTGCTCCACAGTCCCCACAATTAAGCAGTGTGAGCACTCAGCACAGATATATCATGCAGCACACTGAGCACAGATATGGTATGGAGCGTTTTTTTCAGGCAGAGAACGGATAAAAAAACTGGTGGTCACTTATCAGCAAAACTCTGCACTGTACTCCTAACAGCTGCTCCCCAATCCTCCCCACAATTAAGCAATAAAAAACAAACAAGAATCAACTGTCTTCTACAATAAACGGAGAGGACGCCAGCCACGTCCTCTCCCTATCATCTCCAATGCACGAGTGAAAATGGCGGCGACGCGCGGCTGCTTATATAGAATCCGAATCTCGTGAGAATCCGACAGCGGGATGATGACGTTCGGGCGCGCTCGGGTTAGCCGAGCCATACCGGAGAATCCGAGTATGGCTCGGACCCGTGTAAAAACGGTAAAGTTCGGGGGGGGGGGGGGGGGGTCGGTTTCTCGGAAACCGAACCCGCTCATCACTACACAAAACCACTGCTAATTTTGTTTTGTTTTTGAAATTGAGAATAAATCAGTCCTATGACTTTTAGACTATGCTGCTAGTTAAAAAATCAGAGGTAAATACAGTGTGATGTCTTGCCTGATTATTTAGAAATCAGCACTAGGCTGAACTAACCAGCTGCAGTGCTGGACTCTGGGCACTAGGGTCCCTAGTGCTGTCCCAGAGTCTAGAGTGCATGCACAGATCTCCGGGAAAATAGCGCGCGCTGTTCATTTTCCCAGTGATTTCTGCAGTGCTGCTGCTTCACCGCAGGACTCCGGAGGGTAAGTATTACAAATAATGGGTGCAGGGTGTGCGGTGTGGGCCCCCTCTGGACCCTGGGGGCCTGTGTGCACCAGGCACACTGCATCCATTATACATACGCCAGTGGCTGCAGGGGTTGTAGGCAAGTATGTGTAAGTGTGATTGTGCAAGGGTGTTTATTAAACTTGTACTTTTGCTTGTCTTTTTTAAAATATTTCTTTTACAGGGGGGACTATAGGTAACAGCTAGCTCTTTAGTGCCCTGCATGCTGGTACTTGTGGTTCTCCAAGTATGCTTGGACCAGTAGACAATATTACATTTATTATTTACACTCTCTAATGGACTATCAATTTAGCACCCACCACACAGGGGTGCCAGGGATAGCCCCGTGCTTCAGCCCTGGACTTGGGTAACTGAGTGGGGGACCCATTTTTTGGGAGGGTCCCCACTCCACAATGAAAGCCTGGCCAGGGCTGACTAGGGGGGTTAATGTTATGGCCAGTGGACCAATATAAGCCTGTCCTCCCTGGCTGTGGCATTACCTCCTGGCTAGTGGAGCCAAGTGTTAATTTCAAAAAAGGAGATTTATGGTAGACTTACCATTGTAAAATCTCTTTCTGCGAGGTACATTGGATTCCACAGGGCGCCTACCCTAACGCACTAAGCTTCTTTGGGTTTGTATGGCATTAGCCGCTAGTCCCTTCTCCTGTCGTGAGAACGTGGTTCTATGTGATTATCATCTACCGTCTCTTTACCTGCTACTGTATTGGACTGGTTAACAAAACTGAGATCCTGTGTACGGAGGAGTGGTTATATAGAGGAGGCGGAGCAGTGCATACTGGGAACAGTCAAAGTTTTTCGCCTGTTGGTGCCTCGGATCAAGATCAAACTCTACACCCCGATGTTTTTTCCTGTGGAATACAGTGTACCTCGCAAAAAGGAAAAAACATCGGGGTGTAGAGTTTGATCTTGATTCGAGGCACCAACAGGCGAAAAACTTTGACTGTTCCCAGTATGCACTGCACCGCCTCCTCTATATAACCACTCCTCCATACACAGGATCTCAGTTTTGTTAACCAGTCCAATACAGTAGCAGGTAAAGAGACGGTAGATGATAATCACATAGAACCACGTTCTCACGACAGGAGAAGGGACTAGCGGCTAATGCCATACAAACCCAAAGAAGCTTAGTGCGTCAGGGTGGGCGCCCTGTGGAATGAAATGTACCTCGCAGAAAGAGATTTAACAATGGTAAGTCTACCATAAATCTCCTTTTCTGCAGTGGGGTACACTGGTATTCCACAGGGATGTCCTAAAGCAGTTCCTCTTGGGAGGGGATGCACTGTAGCGGGCACAAGAACCCGGTGTCCAAAGGAGGCATCCTGGGAGGTGGAAGTATCAAAGGCATAAAACCTGATGAACGTGTTCACAGAGGACCACGTAGCCGCCTTGCACAATTGTTCTACGGATGTGCCACGGCATGCCGCCCAAGAATGTCCAACAGACCGAGTAGAATGGGCCTTGATAGCAGCAAGAGCTGGTAGACCAGCCTGCGCATAAACTTGTGCAATCACTATTCTAATCCATCTGGCCAAAGTTTGCTTGTTTGCAAACAGTACGAAGATGGAATCAGACCTCCGAATGGAGGCAGTAATCTCCACATATATACGGAGAGCCTGTACCACATCCAAAGACCTTTCTTTGGAAGACAAACCAGGAGAGATAAAGGCCAAAATCACAATCTCTTGGTTAAGGTGGAAAGATGACACCACCTTAGGCAGATAACCAGGACAAGTACGGAGAACTGCCCGGTCACGATATCAGGAAGGGTGGACAACAGGACAAAGTGCCTAAGTCCGACACTCTTCTAGCAGAGGAAATAGCCAACAGGAGCAGGACCTTAATAGTAAGCCATTTCAGGTCCACTGAATCAAGAGGCTCAAAGGGAGACCCTTGCAGGGCATTAAGGACAACAGACAGATCCCATGGAGCTACAGGAAGGACATAGGGAGGTTGTATCCACAAGACACCCTGAGTGAAGGTATGAACATCAGGAATAGACACAAGTTTCCTCTGAAACCACACCGACAAGGCAGAAATATGAACCTTGAGGGAGGCCAGACGAAGGAACTAAGTCCAGGCCTTGTTGCAGAAAAGCCAGAAGCCATGGGGTTTTGAAATTGTAAACATTGTAGTTCTTAGCAGCACACCAGGTGAAGTAAGAGTTCCAGACCTTGTAGTAAATCCGAGCTGAAGCCGGTTTACAGGCCTTCAACATAGTTTGGATGACCACCTCAGAGAAACCTTTTGCCCTCAGGAGTGACGCTTCAAGAGCCACGCCTTCAAAGCAAGTCTGGCCAGGTCTGGGTATACACAAGGGCTCGGAATGAGGAGGTCTGGGCCTAGAGGAAGTAGTAGAGTAAGTTCCATCGATAGACCCCGCAGGTCTGAGAACCAATGCTGTCTGGGCCACGCTGGAGCGACTAGAAGTAGCATTCCTCCTTCTTGCTTGAACTTCCGCAGAACTCTGGGCAGGAGTGATACTGGAGGGTACACGTATGGCAGTCGAAATTTTCATGGAATGTCCAGTGCATCCACGAATGCTGCTTGAGAATCCCGTCACAGTGATCCGAAGATCGGAACTTTGTGATTGTGTCGAGGTGCCCCATTTGTCTACTAGGAGTTGAAACACCTCAGGATGAAGGATCTAGTCTCCAATGTGTATGCCCTGACGACTGAGGCAATTCGCTTCCCAGTTGAGGACACCAGGAATGGACACTGCCGATATTGCTGGCAGATGGCGTTCTTCCCAATGAAGTCTGGACACTTCCATCATTGCTTTTCAGCTTCGAGTGCCATCTTGACGATTTATGTACACCACCGCAGTGGTGTTGTCCAACTGTACTTGAACAGAACTGTTCCTTAACAAATGCAGGGCTAGTGTCAAGGCATGGAACACTGCCCGCAGTTCCAGAATGTTGATGGGGAGGAGAGACTCCTCCTTGGTACAGCGACCCTGGAGAGTGTGTTGCTCGAACACAATGCCCCATCCCTGCAGACTGGCGTCCATCGTCAGGAGGACCCAGTGGGGAATCCAGAAGGGATGACTCCTGCTCAACTGTTGATCCTGAAGCCACAAGGACAGGAATAAGTGGACCTCCGGAGTCAGGACCATTATTTGAGACCTGAGCCGCTGAGGCAGACTGTCCCACTTGGATAGGATTAACCTTTGGAGAGGATGAGAATGGAATTGAGAATACTCTACCATGTCGAAAGTCGACACCATCAGGCCTAGTACTTGCATCGCCAAGTGAATAAAAACTTTTGAGCGAGAGAGGAAGTATCTGATCCTGTCCTGAAGCCTCAGGACCTTCTCTGGAGACAGAAACAGCCTCTGGCTGTGCATATACAGCAGGTCCCCCAGGTGCACCATGCACAGAACAGGAACCATGGAGGACTTTTCAAATTGATCAGCCATCCGTGGGCTGTGAGGAATTGCACCGTCAGCTGGAGATGACTCAGGAGGTCATCTTGGGAGCTTGCCAGGATCAGCAGGTCGTCCAGATACAGCAGGATCCTGATTCTCTGTTGACAGAGATGAGCTGTCATCACAGCCATGACCTTGGTGAAAATCCAAGGGGCCGTAGTCAGTCCAAACAGCAGAGCCCTGAATTGATAATGGAGGTTGCCAATAGCAAACCGCAGATATTGCTGATGCAAAATGGCAATAGGTATATGCAGGTAAGCATCTTGTATATCCAGGGATACCATGTAGTCCCCAGGTTCAATGGCCAGTACAATGGAGCACTGTGTTTCCATACAGAACTTGGAAACTCTCAAAAACTTGTTTAGTGACTTGAGGTTGAGAATAGGCCGAAAAGACCCATTGGGTTTTTGGTACTAGAAACAGGGTTGAGTAGTATCCCCTCCCTGTTTGGGAGATAGGCACCGGCACCACCACTCCTGTCTCAGAAACCGGGTAGAAGGACATTATTCGTATTGGGGTGATCTATAGACCACCAGGCCCGGGGCAGGATTTGGACAGGAACCTATTGCTGGACATCTCTAAAATGGCTTTAAAGGGAGAATTCATAATCATGGGAGACTTTAATTTACCTGATGTAAATTGGGAGGGGTCCTTTGCAAGTTCAGCTACAAGGGGCAAATTTCTAAATTCCTTACAGGGAGCATCTCTCAAGCAATTGGTGACGGAGCCCACTCGCAAAGACTCAATATTAGATTTAATTCTTACAAATGGTGACAGGATATCAGACATATATGTGGGTGAGCACCCGGGATCCAGTGAACATCAAGCAGTATGGTTTAGTATAAAGACAGGATCCAACTCCTGTCACACAAAAACAAAGGTGTTGGATTTTAGAAATGCTGACTTTGCAAAAATAAGGAGATGTCTAAGTGATTCATTGGCGGACTGGAGGAACTTGGAAGGGGTGCAGGAGAGGTGGGAAAAACTGAAAAGTGCAATACTAAGGGCAACAGGCCTTTGTATCAAAAGGGTTAGGAAAAGCACCAGGAAAAGGAAGCCAGTGTGGTTCACAAAAGAAGTATCAACTAGTGTGAAAGCAAAAAAGATGGCTTTTAGGAAATACAAACAGACTCAAAATAATAATGACAAAGAGGTGTATCTTGACAGACGGAAGTATGCTAAGAAAGGCCCTCATTCCGAGTTGTTCGTTCGTTCATTTCCTTCGCATTGGTGCGATTTTCCAATAACTGCGCATGTGCGATGTTCGCACTGCAGCTGCGCCAAGAAAAATTTGCTAAGAAGTTTGGTATTTTACTCACGGCATTACGAGGTTTTTTCTTCGTTCTGCTGATCGTAGTGTGATTGACAGGAAGTGGGTGTTTCTGGGCGGAAACTGGCAGTTTTATGGGAGTGTGTGAAAAAACGCTGCCATTTCTAGGAAAAACGCGGGAGTGGCTGGAGAAACGGGGGAGTGTCTGGGCGAACGCTGGGTGTGTTTGTGACGTCAAACCAGGAACGACAAGCACTGAACTGATCGCACTGGAAGATTAAGTCTCGAGCTACTCAGACACTGCAAAGAAAAATCTTTTCGCAATATTGCGAATACTTCGTTCGCAATTCTGCTAAGCTAAGATTCACTCCCAGAGGGCGGCGGCTTAGCGTGTGCACTGCTGTGAAAAGCGGCTAGCAAGCGAACAACTCGGAATGAGGGCCAAAGTGATCAGACATGAAAAGGCAGAAGCCGAGGAGAAAATGGCCCAGTCAGTAGATAAAGGGGGCAAAACCTTTTTTCAGTATATAAATGAAAGGAGAAAATCAAATGGAGGAATAATAAGACTTAAGACAGAGAGTGAGAATTTGGTGGAGGGAGACAAGGCAATAGCAGATCACCTAAATCATTATTTTTGCTCAGTATTTACTACAGAAGGAGAAGGGAAGGGGCCAGAGTTAAGTTGCAAGGACATTCATAAAAATAAGGTAGATGAAAGTACATTTACAGAGGAGAAGGTCCTAACTGAACTTTCAAAACTAAAAGTGGATAAATCAATGGGGCCAGATGGAATACACCCAAGGATACTAAAAGAGCTAAAAGATGTGCTGGTGGCACCATTAACAGAATTATTTAACCAGTCACTACATACAGGTGCCATTCCAGAGGACTGGAAAAGAGCAAATGTAGTTCCACTGTACAAAAGTGGAAGCAAGGAAGTAGCAAGTAACTACAGACCAGTAAGCTTTACATCAGTAGTAGGGAAAGTAATGGAAAAACTACTAAAAGAAAGAGTTGTGGAATATCTTAAATCAAACAACTTACAGGATCTAAAACAGCATGGATTTACTGGTGGGATATCATGCCAAACAAATCTTATTGACTTTTTTGACTCTGTGATGAAAATAATAGATCAAGGAGCTGTAGATGTAGCATATCTAGACTTTAGTAAGGCATTTGACACTGTCCCACATCGCAGACTGATAAATAAACTTGAAAGTGTGGGGGTGGATTATAAAATAGTTTAATGGTTAAGAAACTGGTTGCAGGATAGGAAACAGACAGTTGTAGTAAATGGAGTGCAATCTATGGAGGGACATGTTACCAGTGGAGTACCCCAGGGATCTGTACTCGGACCAGTTCTCTTTAATATCTTTGTTGGTGACATTGCAAATGGTATTGAAGGGAAAGTATGCCTTTTTGCAGATGATACAAAGATATGCAACAGGGTAGACACACCAGGAGGGGTAAAACAAATGATTGATGACCTAGCTAGACTTGAAAAATGGTCAAGAACATGGCAACTACAGTTTAATGCTAAAAAATGCAAAATCATGCACTCGGGTCTCAAAAACCCAAAGGCTAAATATAGTATCAAGGGTACTATAATGGAAACTACTGAGGAGAAAAGGAATTTAGGAGTCACTATTTCAAGTGACTTAAAGGCAGGAAAGCAATGCAACAAAGCAATGAGAAAGGCAAGTCAGATGCTTGGTTACATAGGAAGAGGAATCAGTAGTAGGAAAAGAGAAGTAATAATGCTACTGTATAGGTCATTGGTGCGGCCTCATCTGGAATACTGTGTCCAATTCTGGAGACCATATCTCCAGAAGGATATAAATACATTAGAGAGTGTACAAAGAAGGGCAACTAAAATGGTTCATGGCCTACATCACAAAACTAACCCGGAAAGGCTAAAAGATCTTAACATGTAGTATGGAGGAGAGAAGGGAAAGGGGAGACATGATAGAAACTTTCAAATATACCAAAGGTTTTAACAAAGTTCAGGAGGGAAACATTCTTCAAAGGAAGAGAAGTATTAGAACTCAAGGACATACACTGAAACTGGAGGGAGGCAGGTTCAGGGGAAATTTCAGGAAAAATTACTTCACAGAAAGGATAGTGGATAAGTGGAATAGCCTCCCATCAGAGGTGGTAGAGACTAAGACTGTAGAGCAATTTAAACATGCTTGGGATAGGCATATGAATATCCTTACAAATAATTAAGGTTCAAAAAGGCTTGAGATTACCTAAAGGATAAAAAAAAGGGGCAGACTAGATGGGCCAAGTGGTTCTTATCTGCTGTCAAATTCTATGCTTCTATGTTTCTATGTCTCCAGGAGGGATTGGAAAACCAAGTATAGAGCTTGCGCCTTCAACGGGTCCAATGGGATGACCACTGCGCAGAACTGGCGAGGTGGGCGGCTATTGAAAGAGACCACATAAGAGACAACTTCCTGCACCCACGCATCTAAAATGGGCCTTAACCAGACCTGGGTGAACTGCAGGAGTTGGCCTCCCACCCTGGGGTCCCCCAGGGGGAGGCCCACCCCATCATGCTGCAGGCTTGTCCTGTTTGGAAGCAGGCCGACGGGCAGCCCAGGATTGTTTAGATGTGGGCTTACTGGTCTTGGAAGTACGAGGCTTGCTCGAGTACCCCTGACCCTTTGATTTACCTGTGGTCCGAAAGGAACGCAAAGTAGTACTTTTAGCTTTTGAAGCAGAAGGAGCAATATTAGGAAGGCATGCAGCCTTAGCAGAGGCTAAGTCAGTCACGATCTTATTAAGATCTTCACCAAAAAGGGTGTCTCCCTTAAAAGGGAGCACCTCCAGAGTCTTCTTAGAACCTAGGTCCACCTTCCAGGACCGCAAGCATAGAATCCTGCAAGCCAACATAGACGTACTAGACGCTTTGGATGCAAGAATACCTGCCTCAGAGGACGCCTCTTCAATATAATGGGAGGCGGTGGTAATGTGAGACAGACACTGTTTGGCAATGTCAGAAATATCCTGAGGTAGCTCTTCCTCCAGTACCTGGACCCACGCATCAATAGCTTTTGCAACCCAGAAGGCCGCAATAGTGGGCCTGTGAATTGCCCCAGTTAGGGAATAAATACACTTCAGGCCTCCCTCCACACTCTTATCTGTCGGCTCCTTCAGGGAGGTGACAGTGGTGACAGGCAGTGAAGAGGAAACCACGATCCATGCGACATTCGAGTCGACCGGCGGTGGAGTTTCCCATTTGTTAGTTAACTGCGGAGGGATAGGAAAACGAACCAATATCTTCTTGGATAGGGCAAACTTCTTTCCTGGGGAGACCCAGGCCTCTTGATGTATGTCAATTAAAAGGTCAGAGTAGGAAAAAACTACCTTTGCCACCTTCTGATGCTTGAATTTATCAGGCTTTTTTGATGCAGTAGTGGGATCAGCTTCATCATCAAATTGGAGAACCATTTTGATAGCTTCCACTAATTCAGGGACATCAACCTGAGGTACATGCTCCCCATCAGAGTCCGCTGAGTCAGAATCTGTCAGATCAGTATAGGCCCCATGTTCCACAGAAGAAGTATCTGAAACATGAGTGGATAGAGAGGAGGAAATCACACGCTTAGAGGACCCCTTAGCCCCAGAGAGCTGAGTTGTAGACTTCTGTTTAACCAAGAATTTATTCAAAACCTGTATCTGGTTAGATAGTGTGTCCGCCCAAGGCAGGTTAGCTACAGGGACAATTAGTGGCTGCAAAGGCACAGGCAGTCCCACAGGGGGCATAAGACGTGTTACCAAAAGTATTTAACATACAAGAAAAGGCGTCCCTCTGTGGCTCGTGGTTGGCCACAGTGGCCACAGGTGGAGTGGGAGATGTAAGGGACCAGCACCCACATCCCCAGCAGCAGGTACCCCTCTCAGTAAATCTGTGGAAGCAGCACTGCCTGATGCAGGAGCATCCACGAAATTCCCGCCCTGTGTGGCAGACATTATGAGGAATGTAGCCGTGGGGCACACAGTACAATATAGACAAACAATAGTAACACCATAATCCCCTGATTTATGTGCTAATAAAACAAGGACACAAACAGAGAAATGAATCGGTATGGGCAGTGGTGTAACTAGGGCCCCACAGCCACTGCGGTCGCTTGAAGGCGCAGGGCTGCAGGGGCGCTGCCGCTGCCACTGATTGCTGCAGTTTTGGGAACGACAAGGAGGGCACAGTGCGCGCTTCTCCTGTGTGTCCCTCCTGGGTCGCCGACGGCAGCGGCGTCTCTGTTAAATGAAGTGCCGGTTTGTGAGCTCTGATTGGCTCACGAACTGGAACTTCATTTGACAGACATGCCACTGGAGACACAGGAGGGATAAACAGGAGAGGCGCGCACTGTGCCCTCTGTGTCCTTCCCAAAACGCACAGCAGCGGGAGAGCCCGGGGACTCGGGAGGCTGTGTACCTGGCACTGGGGGGGGGGGGCATATTTGGCACTGGGGGGGCATATTTGGCACTGGGGTTATATGTGTACCTGTCACTGGGGGGCATATTTGGCACTGGGGGTATATGTGTACCTGGCACTGGGGGGGGGGGGCATATTTGGCACAGGGGTATATGTGTACCTGGCACTGGGGGTATGTATGTAGCTGGCACAGGGGGGCATATGGGACACTGGGGGCATATATGTATCTGTCACTGTGGGGAAATATATGGCACTGGGGGCATATGTGGCACTGGAAGCACAGCCCTAGCAACAAGCATTACCCCCTGGTTACAAGCACAACACCCAGCTCATGAAATCCCTGGCAACATGCATTACCCCCTAGCAACAAGCATGACACCCAGGGCATGAAACCCCTGGCAACAAATATTACCCCCTGGCAACAAGCTTGAAACCCAGCACATGATACCTCTGGCAACAAGCATAACACCTACCGCATGAAACCCCTGGCAACAAGCATGACACCATGAGTATGAAAACCCCTGGCACCGTGCATGGAACCAAGAACATGAAACCTCTGGCAATGAGCAGGTAATTTGAAAGTAATTGGAAGCCTTACTGTAGGGCTTAATGTGTAATAGGCATTGCGGTGTGTGGCATAATGTATTACGGACATTGCGGTGTGTGTCATAATGTGTCACAGGCATTACGGTGTGTGGCATACTATATCACGGGCATTGTGGTATGTGGTATAATGTCTCAGGGGCATTGCAGTGTGTGGCATAATGTGTAGCGGGCATTGCGGTGTGTGGCATAGGATATAATGGGCATTGCGGTATGTGTCACAGGCATTACGGTGTGTGGTATACTATATCACGGGCATTGTGGTATGTGGTATAATGTCTCAGGGTCATTGCAGTGTGTGGCATAATGTATCACAGACATTGCGGTGTGTGTCATAATGTGTCACAGGCATTGTATGTGCTATAATGTATCAGGGGCATTGCAGTGTGTAGCATAATGTATAACGGGCATTGCGATGTGTGTAATAATGTGTCACAGGCATTACGGTGTGTGGCATAATGTGTCGGTGGCATTATGGTGTGTGGCATATTGTGTCATTGGCATTATTGTGTGTGGCATAATGTATAAGGGCCATTGCAGTATGTGGCATAATGTATACTGGGCATTACTATAAGGAGGAAAAATAACAAATAATGTAAGGGGCATGAATCAGGATTATTTTTTTTCCTGTGGTGGCCAACGTCTGGGTGTGCAGGTTGCAAAACGGGGGTATAAGGTAGTCTTTTCCTGCAATGCCACACCCCTTTATGCAAAGCCACGCCCATTTCAGCAAGACCAAGACTCTCTTTTGCAGCGCACACAGATTCATCACTTTACTAGTGGCAATTTAGGGGGGGTGGGGGGCGCCAGAGAATGTTTTGGCTTGGGGGAGAAAAATTTCTAGTTACGCCACAGGGTATGGGGTGACTAAAAATACACAGAAAAAATACACTGAGATGTATAGACTGTGTAGCACTATATATGTATATCTATATTCAAATAAACGTGGACCCTGACGCACTTATCCTCACAGGGTTCAGAATATAGTGATAGCAAGGGTGTGATACACTTGAAAAGGAGAGAACACAGTAGCTATATGGCACATGCAGTCACATACAGTGGTGCAAGTAGAAATATTTTCTTAGTGGTACTGAGTGCCAAAAAATGGGCTTGGTCATGTGTTGTAAGGGGGCATGGTCACATGCTGCTAGTGGGAGTGGCTACATGACACTAGCGGCGTGGCCACATGACAGCCCCTTTTTGGGGGGAATCTGGAGGCAAGGCTAAAAATATATAGTAATGCCTCCAGTATAATAGAAATATATAGTGATACCTCTAGTATAATAGAAATATATAGTAATGCCCCCAATTTAACAACAATATATAGTAATGCCTCCATTATAACAGGAAAATACAGCCACTGTCGCACTCCCACTAACCCAGACAAAGTGGGAGGAGCCGTCATGCTGCCAAGCACCATGGTCTTGTTGCTTTGTGGCACATTATAATTGTGGTAATAGCAAAGTGTGTGGCAGGTGGTACTGCGTACCCGCTGCCAAATTCTTAAGGGTACTCTGTACCCGAGCGTACCCGCATACTTGCACCGCTGGTCACATACACAATGCAAGAATAATGTACACAACAATAATACTGCACTGGACAGGCAATTTACATACAATAGCAGATATGTATATGCAGAGAGATATGACAATGCACAGCAGTACTGGATGTATATCACAGAATAATTGTACCACCTATTCTGTCAGCAACACACTTATCTCTTAACTAACACAGTCAAATGACAGGTAGAATACTCAAGTGTCCTGTACAAGCACGTTGCTGGAACAGGCGGCTATACAGAGGAGACAGCACCCAGCAATCCCATAGAGAGCGGCCCTTAGCTAAAAATGGCGCCAGGTCTCAGCAGGGAGTGAGGGGGAAAGTGAAAGCAGCTCCAGGGTGGGAACATCTGCAGTAGATGGCGCCCGGAGCTGGGGGGAGGGGCTACAGGCAGCGCTCTATCCCCACAGTGCTGGACTTCACCACCGGTACTTAGTGGAGCCTAAAATATATGCCTGTGCTCCGTTTACTGCCCTGGTGGATATAGTGGGGTCCCTGAGCAGTACAGTGTCCATGCCAGCCACACGGTGCGTCTCCCATGGGCAACGCACGAATCGCGATTTGTACCTGGCGGGAACCCCTGGTGGACTCTCTTACCTCCCCCCCAAATCCTGCAGCTATGTGATCCTGGAGATGATGCAGCGGCGGTGTGCCAAAATACTGGTGCATCTCCACTGTAAGTACCCAGGAACCAGGCCACGGGAGTGTACAGCGCCACAAAGGGGAGGTGATGGAACCGCAGCACGGCATGTCTCCCAGACATAGAAGTGCTGCAGCTCAGTCAGCATAGTAAAAGCTTTCTTCATCTTTCAAAGTCTTCAGATCTGCCTCAGGCAGTCCCCTCTGTTAGTGACCTGCACTGCAGGCACCAACTTTAAACTGAGCTCATGTGCACGGAGGAGGGATTATATAGAGGAGGCGGTGCAGTGCATCCTGGGAACAGTCAAAGTTTATAGCATGTTGGTGACTCGGATCAAGATCCAACTCTACACCACAATTCCATGTGGAATACCAGTGTACCCTGCTGCAGAAATATGGGGCACCCCTACATCTATCCCCCCTCTTTTTGGAACCAGGACTGATCTAAAGGCCCCTTGGTGGTTCTTAAAAGGTAAATTCCCGTGTTTCAGTGTCGTCTATGGGAATGACATCTGAGTTTGGCCGATGGTGTATTTGGTCGAATGTCCATGTCCATCTGTGTTTTGTACTTCTATTTGAACAAGCACTACTGTATTTGTTATTTAGTAAATTTCTGTATTTTAAAAAATGCCCTTACACTGCTTATGATGAAATAAGTAGAATTACCCCTGGAGTGTCATCACATATTTTGTTTCTAGATTGTTGTAAATATGTTTCTATAATATTAAGAGTATGTCAGAGATGTGTGGCCAGAGCCGGATTAAGGGGGGGGGGCTGGCGGTAAGTACCCCGGGGCCCTCCTTTCTTAAAGGGACCCCCAGCCTCCTGCCACAGATCGGATCTCTCATACCGAACCGATCTGTGGTTGCGCTCCCAGCTCACCACACAGCCGCGGCGCCGCAACACAGGTCAGGGCAGCTGAGCGATGGCTCAGCTGTCCAATAGTGTGTACACAGGAGCAGCCTGTGGCTCAGTAACTGCCTGGACACGCAGGCTGCCGGAACTTGGAAGGAAGAGACGATCGTGAAGCTAGCGGAGGATGTGTGGCTTGGAGGGGATAAAGTATATGAAAAATCTAAAAAATGCATTATAAATATCTTCTTTTTATTTTTATTTTATCATTCTAATCATTTTTGTAGTCAAAACTCTGAAGTAAAAAGTCTATGGGAAGTAAGGCACTGCCTATTTTTCCGCACATCTCTTATCAAAACTTAGCAAATTTCCAGCATTATATACTGCTGCACCTGCGCATAATTGAGTTGATCACAGCAGGATTTTTGTTAGCAGTTGGGCAAAACCATGTACACTGCAGGGGAGGCAGATATAACATGTGCAGAGAGAGTTAGATTTGGGTGGGTTATTTTGTTTCTGTGCAGGGTAAAAACTGGCTGCTTTATTTTACACTGCAAATTAGATTGCAGATTGAACACACCACACCCAAATCTAACTCTCTCTGCACATGTTATATCTGCCTCCCCTGCAGTGCACATGGTTTTGCCCAACTGCTAACAAAAATCCTGCTGCGATCAACTCAGAATTACCCCCAATGCCCCTTATATGTGCCCCTTTGGCTCATATATTGCATGCAAATCTGGCTCTGGTACTAGCCAGTGCCTCCTAAACCATTTACCTCACCACACATACCTTTCTGTTTGATGTCAAGGCTTCTTAGTTTCAATTATTGTTGCAAACACTTTAATATCAAATAGTTTAGAAATAAGCATAAAAATAACTAGATATAACTATGTTAAATAGCACCTATTCAATTTTTCTTTTCTTATAATTATATAATTGGTACAAAAATGTAAGCCTGTAACATTTTGTTCTGAAATGTACAAATGTACCAAATGGATAAAGAAACATTACTGTTCAGACTGCCGAGCAGTCAAGGTTAATTAGGAATCAATCTTCTCTCTTGCTCCCCAAAGGAAGATAATTTCTTGATTGCTTATTAATTAAGAATGTAAAAAGTGAATTGGTTTGGCTGAATAATTGCTCTCTAATGTGAAGCTCATGTTTTAAAGGCTTATCCATCATTCTAAACTACCTATTTTATACACAAGGACATGACTCTTAAACATCTCAATTGACAACACATATGTGTGTGTAAAACTAGTTAATGATAGAATAAGGTGCATATCAGCCCATGGAAATAATCGATGTAGAATAAAACAACTTTTTATCAAAATCATTTTCCCCAATAATGCTTCTATTGACTGACCCCCAAATATTTATTACTTAACACAATAATAATAACTGCATCAAGAATCAAACAAAACTCAATAATAAGTGCTGCTGAATAATAATTTTTTTAACGTGTTTAATGTGTGACAATTGGTACTATACTACCGCATATTTAATGATTATAATTATACTACACTTAAACTACAATTACAATAATTTATTACACAATAGTCCAATTTCACAATACTTTTGAAATATATTTAGCCAATAATTGGTTTTAAATATATATTTTATATAAAACTTTGGTTTGCTATATTAAATTATTTGGAAAGGGTGTAAAGGTTTTTAATATCTTACAAATGTCTCATTTTATTTAAAAAAAAAAAAAAACACCCTGATGAATCTCAACACTTGAGTTCTTTCAATGACTGTCACTTGGCGAAACCCCTGATGAAGTCATATTGACAAAATATGTTGGGTGGTCTCCCACACTGACATTGTCTAGGATTTGGACATAAGTGCATGTTTGCTGTCAGGGCACTTTGTGACCTAGGAGCAGGGGCTGGCTAGCAACTTTTAGCATGGGGGGCAAGTCCAGAGCACTGGCCCATAAGTAATGGCGCCATCTTAAATGGAGGGTTTTTTTGTTTAAAAAATGTTTATTAATAAAAAAAAATTAGGCCTGGTGTAAATTATCCCAAAGATACTTTATTATAAATTTATCAGTGTGGCCGCGGCTTCAGCAGAGCTGTGTAGTGCAGGGGTGGCCAACCAGTCAGTGGCAAAGAGCCAGAAAAGATCTGTAGTCAAGGGTAAGATACATATCATGCGCACGCTTTAGGATCGTGAGCAAAAATGGGGGCATGGCATAGTTATCACAAAGCCACACCCCGTTTTTATGCGCACACCTTTCGGTTTGACGTTTGTAGACATTTTTAGTCATGTTGTACAGTGCCACATACAAATAAAGCCCCTGTACAGTGGAACATACATATAAAAACACCAAAAGTGGGTGCCTCCGCAGTGAAAAATACATATTTGACCCTACAGTGCCAGATACATACTGTATATGTCCCCACAGTGCCAGATACATATATTCTTCCCCAGTGCCAGATACATGTATGCCCCCACTGCCAGATACACATCTCCCCAGTGCCAGATATGCCCCCAGTGTAAGATACACATGTCCCCCCAGTGCCAGATATGCCCACAGTGCCAGATATACATGTCCCCCAGTGCCAGATATGCCCCCAGTGCCAGATACATGTGCCCCCAGTACCAGATATGCCCCATTGCCAAATATGCCGCCACTGTCAGCTACACGTCCCCCCCCCCCAGTGCCAGATATGCCCCCAGTGCAAGAAATACATGTCCTCCCAGTGCCAGATATGCCCCCAGTGCCAGATACACGTCCCCCCAGTGCCAGATATGCCCCCAGTGTAAGATACACATGTCCCCACACTGCGCCCTTCAAGTGCTGCTCACCACCGCGCTGCTGCTCTGCTCAGTCTGCTGCTTGTGAGGGGAGGAGAGCGCAGCGTGTGCCTCTCCTGCCCCTCAGTCTCCACTCTCCGGTGGCATTGATTCTCTCTAATTAGGCAATAGGAGCCAATCAGACTTCGCAGACCGGCAGCTAAGACTCCTGATAGGCTGCCGGTCCGCGAGATCTGATTGGCTCATGGGCTGGCGCCGGGCACTGCAGACATGGGCAGCGGGAGGCGCCATGGGAGCTTACGAGCCACATGCAGAGATTTAAAGAGCCGCTTGCGGCTCGAGAGCCGCAGGTTGGCCACCGCTGGTGTAGTGGAAGGTGGCGGCAAGCCCGTGAGCATTGGCAGTAGTGTGGCCTGGGGGGCACATGGCAACCTGCCCCCCGGGCCAGCCCGCCTCTGCCTAGGAGTATTATGCTATTTGCACCAGTTTCGGTTCAATACAGAGCCGTATTTAGACATCATGGGGACCTAGGCACACACTGCATCACTTTCACTGGCATTACACTGTAATAGCACACACTGCATTACTATCACTGGCATTACACTGTATCAGCGTACACCGCACCACTATCACTGGCATTACACTGTATCAGCACACACCTCATCACTATCACTGACATTATATTGTAACAGCACACACTGCATCACTATCTCTGGCATTACACTGTAATAGCACACACTGCTTTACTATCACTGGCATTACACTGTATCAGCACACACCTTATCACGATCACTGGCATTACACTGTATCAGCACACACCTCATCACTATCACTGGCATTACACTGTATCAGCACACACCGCACCACTATCACTGGCATTACACTGTATCAGCACACACCTCATCACTATCGCTGGCATTACACTGTAATAGCACACACCGCATCACTATCACTGGCATTACACTGTAATAGCACACACCGCATCACTATCACTGGCATTACACTGTATCAGCACACACCACACTACTATCACTGGCATTACACTGTATCAGCACACACCTCATCACTATCACTGGCAATACATTGTATAAGTACACACCTCATCACTATCACTGGCATTACACTGTATCAGCACACACCTCATCACTATCACTGGCAATACACTGTATAAGCACACACCTCATCACTATCACTGGCATTACACTGTATCAGCACACACCTCATCACTATCACTGGCATTACACTGTATCAGCACACACCTCATCACTATCACTGGCATTACACTGTATCAGCACACACCTCATCACTATCACTGGCATTACACTGTATCAGCACACACCTCATCACTATCACTGGCATTACACTGTATCAGCACACACCTCATCACTATCACTGGCATTACACTGTATCAGCACGCACCTCATCACTATCACTGGCATTACACTGTATCAGCACACACCTCATCACTATCACTGGCATTACACTGTATCAGCACACACCTCATCACTATCACTGGCATTACACTGTATCAGCACACACCTCATCACTATCACTGGCATTACAGTGTAATAGCACACACCTCATCACTATCACTGGCATTACAGTGTAATAGCACACACCTCATCACTATCACTGGCATTACACTGTATTAGCACACACCTCATCACTATCACTGGCATTACAGTGTAACAGCACACACTGCATCACTATCACTGACATTACACTGTATCAGCACACACCTCATCACTATCACTGGCATTACACTGTATCAGCACACACCTCATCACTATCACTGGCATTACACTGTATCAGCACACACCTCATCACTATCACTGGCATTACACTGTATCAGCACACACCTCATCACTATCATTGGCATTACACTGTATCAGCACACACCTCATCACTATCACTGGCATTACACTGTATCAGCACACACCTCATCACTATCACTGGCATTACAGTGTAATAGCACACACCTCATCACTATCACTGGCATTACACTGTATCAGCACACACCTCATCACTATCACTGGCATTACAGTGTAATAGCACACACTGCATCACTATCACTGGCATTACAGTGTAATAGCACACACTGCATCACTATCACTGGCATTACACTGTATCAGCACACACCTCATCACTATCACTGGCAATACATTGTATAAGCACACACCTCATCACTATCACTGGCATTACACTGTATCAGCACACACCTCATTACTATCACTGGCAATACACTGTATCAGCACACACCTCATCACTATCACTGGCAATACATTGTATAAGTACACACCTCATCACTATCACTGGCATTACACTGTATCAGCACACACCTCATCACTATCACTGGCAATTCACTGTATAAACACACACCTCATCACTATCACTGGCATTACACTGTATCAGCACACACCTCATCACTATCACTGGCATTACAGTGTAATAGCACACACCTCATCACTATCACTGGCATTACAGTGTAATAGCACACACTGCATCACTATCACTGGCATTACAGTGTAATACCACACACTGCATCACTATCACTGGCATTACACTGTATCAGCACACACCTCATCACTATCACTGGCATTACACTGTATCAGCACACACCTCATCACTATCACTGGCATTACACTGTATCAGCACACACCTCATCACTATCACTGGCATTACACTGTATCAGCACACACCTCATCACTATCACTGGCATTACACTGTATCAGCACACACCTCATCACTATCACTGGCATTACACTGTATCAGCACACACCTCATCACTATCACTGGCATTACAGTGTAATAGCACACACTGCATCACTATCACTGGCATTATGCTATCAGCATAAAACCAAAAAAATATCCAAGGCGCTAGTGATCAGCTGAGTCCTATATGTCTCAATTGATATAATCTTGGCCATGGTCTCTAACCGCTGGTAGAATAAACCTCTGTATAGGCTTATATTAATCTTAGAAAAAAAAATACTAACATTGCTAAAGGGATCACAGAAGCCGATGGTCACCAGATATATAAAATCATACATTTATTAAAACAGATGTGTATACAGTACATAGAAATTTATACAAATTCAGCATAAGCAACAGTCAGATGATAGGTAGGATAAGTGTCAATAATAAATGTAATCACTGAATTGTTGCAATATGGATATATATGCCATTCTCAGTAATTTCAACTAAATTGTATCAGTACACCTCAAAGTATTCGGCAGCTGTCAGCTTCTCTGTTATGTGCATAACATTTTTCCTGATATACACAGTGCAGATATCTACACATGGTAAACATATGTATTCCTGTGGTGGCTAGAAACAAAAATATATATTAATTAGTAGATCTTTATCCATAGGCTTATGTTCCACACTGTGTTCTACCCTCCAACATACCTTTTTTCAGGTACTGTACTGTTTTTTTATGGTTTGTACTTGCCAAAAGGGGCTTTGTACTGGGTTCAGCATCTCCGAAGTCCCATAGAGTTATATAGCAGCGCCACGGAGATGCCCCCCCCCTTTACCCACAGCCACTCCCCTTTCCTGTTTGTACCTGTTTCCTGCTCTGCAAAGTTGGAAGGTATGGTGTGTTACCACCTCAGTCTGTGATGTGCTATGTACAAATAACCTCCACACGGCTCTTATTCTCCCAAATGAACTATGGCACCCCAGTCACCCAGTGTTGTGTAGCAGGGGTGAGCTTATATCTCATGCTGTATAGCTGCTGTCAGTCAAACGTTCACCTTGTAGTAGGAAAACCTGAGCATCCTCGGGTACCATTAGCTAGACTTCACTGAGAAGCCGGGAGGGTCATAGGGCCTAATTCAGACCTGATCGATCGCTAGGGTTTTTTTGCACTGCTGCAAACAGCTAGACGCCGCCCATAGGGGACTGTATTTTTGCTTTGCAAGTGCGAGAACACATGTGGAGCAGAGCTGCACAAACAAATCTTGTGCAGTCTCTGGGTAACCCAGGACTTACTCAGCCGCTGCGAACACTTCAGCCTGTCCAGGACCGGAATTGACGTCAGGAACCCTCCCTGCAAACACTTGGACACGCCTGCATTTTTCCAACCACTCACAGAAAATGGTCAGTTACCACCCACAAACGGATTCTTCCTGTCAATCTCCTTGCGATCGCCCGTGCGAATTGATTCTTCGCACAAACACATCGCTGAGCAGCGATCCGATTTGTACCTGTGCAATGCGCCTGCACATTGTGGTGCATACGCACGTGCAGTTCTGACCTGATCGCAGTGCTGCAAAAAACGCTAGTGAGCGATCAGGTCTGAATTACCCCCAAAGAGCACTACTGATTCCAGGTATATACCAAAGAGCACATGAAGAGTTGGAGTTCTAATACATTTCGTAATAATCACCTGACTTTCTCAAAGGCATGACTCCTGATCTCCAATTAGTCTGATATATACCTGGAATCTAATTAGTGGCACCTGAACAAGGTTTCAATTAGAACACAAAATACAAAAAGCAGAACTACCAACTTTAACAATTCCCAGAGTTTGGTCACGGCTGATAAACAAAAACTCAGATTTCTTTAAAATACTTAAAATAAAAAATACAATTATAAATATTAAATTCTTTTTGCAAAATAGCACAGGCTAATACGCCAAAATAATTATAAATCAAACAATAAAAATATATAATATATAAACATATATTCAACGGCTGGCATATAAAATATGGGTCTGTGGGGGTCATTCCGAGTTGATTGTTCGCTAGCAGTTTGTAGCAGCCGTGCAAAGGCATTGTCACCACCCACTGGGGAATGTATTTTCGCTTTGCAGAAGTGCGAACGCCTGTGCAGCAGAGCGCCTGCAAAATCTTTTTGTACAAAACAAGACCAGCCCTGTAGTTATTCTTTGTGTGCATTGATTCTAATGACGGAGGGACGGCTTTTGACGTCACACACCCGCCCAGCGAACGCCCAGCCACGCCTGCGTTTTTTCTGCCATGCCTGCGTTTTTCTAACCACTCCCTGAAAACGGTCAGTTGACACCCAGAAACGCCCACTTCATGTCAATCTTCCTGCGTTCGGCCATGCGACTGGAATGTTCGTTACACTCTGTGCAAACCCAGGATGCTCATTGTACCCGTACGACGCGCCTGCGCATTGCGGTGCATGCGCAGAAATGCCAATTTTTAGCCTGATCGCTGCGCTGTGAACAACGGCAGCTAGCGATCAACTCGGAATGACCCCTTATAAATCCTTGTTATCACAGACCAGCAAGCTATCCAAGGCATGTGTAAAGCTTGAGAGCTATATAAAAAGGATGCCAACGGCAACTACCTACCCAGGTAGTGTATCCACTTTCAGCTAACAATCAAAATCTAATGCATATTCTAAGGAACAATGCACTGTGTTTAGAAAACTAATAGAAAGATAATAAAATAAATAAAAAAAGATTATCAGAGGGGTGCTTATTCCACATATAATAAATATTAATAATCTTATTGTAACACCAATCAAATTATACCGTTTGGTGCTGTAAAACAACAGCCAAACTGTCACCCACCTGATTTGCTTACTACAATAGTTGTTTGTCAGAGGTGACTACCCTGACCTAATATGTAAAAAACAAATTAGCAACAAGGGATTAGGATAAAGAAAATTAGGAAGAGTTTATGAATTATGAAGAGGACTGGGAGGAGAGAGGATGGGGGACCTGATAGAGGATAATACTAAACAATGAGTCTGACTTAATAGAGGGTAATATTATACAATAAATCTATCACAACTATAGTCTCCCCCCCCCCCCACAAAGATAACTGGGAGACTGAGAGCTTGCATAGTTTCCCTCTTCCTCCAACACATGCAAAACTCAATGACTCACCTCACCTGTCTTCCTGTCACAGGTCACTGTGGCAGAGCAGTAAAACTTAATTTGCATCTTCAGAGGCAAGGACACAGCAAAAGACCCACCTGGCTGCCTGCCCTGTAGTAATGCAGGAGTAGCAGAGAAGACTGTCACACTAAGGAAAAGCCGGTCCTCTTGGCTCTCCCTGCTGGTGCCTGGAGGCAAATGCTTCTCAGTGAGAAGTAAAGAAAGACGCAAGCAGTGTCTCCCTTCCTCATTTTACCTGCTTCTGTGCACCAGGACCAGATTTCGGGGGGGCCTGACCACGGGCCCCTTGAGACCTGCCAAGCCTTAGGCGGATGCCTTATGGTAAATCCAGGCCTGGTTCGATAGCTATGCAGTGTCTAGATAGACAGTCAATAGGTCGAAAACAAATGGTCCACATGCATTAGGTCGACATGGACAAAAGATTGACATGGTATTTAGGTCAACCTATAAAAGGTCAACACATGAAAAGGCTGACATGGAAAAATCTTGACACATTTAAAAAAAAATATGGGTGTCATTTTCACTGTCAGAACACAGGGAGCCCCAACTAGTGAACCTTGTCCCCTTCGGGCAATTTGCCTCACTCCACTACCGCTGCTCTCAGCACAGGTTACTATCTCCATTCGTACTCCACGTGGATGGTAAAGTATGAAAAAGTTGAGAAAAATGGAAAAAATAAAAAACTGTTGAGGGTGCAATGGCAGAGTGCACAAAGTACAAAAATCTTCCAATGACCCGAGCCCAGAATAGATGTGATGGAGTAGTCAGCTCATTCCAATACAAAATTAGTGCATGCCAAAAAACAGCAGAACACAAATCCAACAGGTCCAACAGCACTGACACATGGCACAAAACTGGAGTTTGATGAAAAGCACAATATCAGAATGCACCAGCCACTAAAGTCCAACTAAAACGTGTACAATAGCATATACACAGCAGCATGTGTCACAGGCTATTCACATGGAGAAGCATGAGCAGGAAGCAAAACCCAGCACCATATGCCCAACAGAGCAGGTTCTGATTGGGAAAGACCACAAACACCCACTATCTCACAGACCAACACAGCCAAACAGGAAATAAGAAAGTAGGTAGTAAGGTGCTAAGCAAATCCAACAACAAAGCAACACAAACAAAGCAGTTACAACAAGATACTGTATATAAAAGCCACCAACGTAACCCAGACTAGAAGAGGGATACAAATAGAAGAAGCAAGTAACCATAGAAGGCAAGAGACAGGAAGGTCACCCCTAGAGCACAATATATTTCATAGGGCAGCCATGCAGGCACCAGAGGACCCTTACAGAAAAATAGTACAGGGCCATGAGCACAGTGTGATTGGGAAGGAGGAGAACAACATGGTTTACAGACAGAGCTCAAATCCAGATGGAAGGAAAGGGCAAATAATTCTGCCAATAGACAGCACAACAATGATTCCTAAAACAAGTGCAGGGATCCAAGATTGGAGTCCACATGCAAAGCAGGAGGGAAAAAGAGGTGGAGAAGACACCCCTCATGCACAGCCCAGGCCCCATCCACACACAGGGAGTCAGGAGCATGAGGTTAAGTGCATAGCAGGGGGATGCTGCTTCTGTACTGGCCAAATTGTATCCATCTATACAATCACAAAACTAATCCAGAGCAGTGAGGAGATGGGTCACTATGCACAGCCCTTCCCCAGAGCTCACCTGAGGACCCATAAGGGGGAGGATGGATGTGATATTGAGTGAAGGACAGCTGCAGAAGGGAAGAGGGGTTAGAGGGAGGGGATGGGAATCACAGGCTTAATGCTGTCACAAATGGGTGCATGCACCCAGTTGGGAGGGCATTACCAAAATGTGTGGACCATACCTGCACCTGATACTGGAGACCAGAGGCAGGAAGGAACCACAAGGGAAGGCACTGATGGTGTCGGGGCAGTCATGGTTAAATTTGTGAAATTAGTGCATGGCTGTTGCCAGAGGTAGGCTATAGCGCACTCAGTGGAGCAAGAGACAGCCATCAGAAAGAGAGAAGAGAGAGAAGTGGGCAGTGGAGACTGAAGAAGAAACAACAGAAACATAGGCAAAGTGAGAAAATGTAAGGGAGTAAGAGGGACATGCAGAGGAAAGGGAAGAATAAACCAGGAGGAGAAAAAAAGAAAGGGAAGGGTAGAAAGAGCAGGTAGAAGGCAAAACAGTGCAGATATAAACTGAGATACTTGAAATTCAACAGTCGACTGCTAGGAACTTCCAGAATCAATGAAGAATATTCCAGCAAACTGTCAATCAAGGAAAGTTTTACTTTCGACCCATCGCTTTAAAGTCAAAATGTGTTTATGTGCCTCTTGTGCTTATTGCAAAGCACTCAGTAGCTTCAGTGAGGAGGGTTTTTGTTCTGTTTGGCTTAGGTCAGCAGTTATTGAATCTAAGGAAATTATAATGTTTTTTTCCTCAAATGGATGCTACTCCCTTGTATTTATATTTACTAATTCTACAAGCCCTCTACTCAAGGGCTTCCACACAACAGTTGTGCCGGGCGGCCACTTGGCCATCTGTTAATACATTTGTAAAATTTGACAAGTTTGACAACTTTGCGGCTTCTGTCTCAAGGTTTGGTCAGTTGGTTTTGCAGGTTCCTCAGAGCTCTCCCATCCGTGGGGTAAACTTTGGGACATTCCTAGTGTAATTACCTCCAGTGTCCCCTAGTGGATGAATGAGAAAATGGGACTTTGGTACTTACCTGTAAATCCTTTTCTCTGATTCCACAGGTGACACTGGATGCCCTCCTCAGCACTGTTTCACCTGCCTTTTTGTACATAGTTTTGGTTGTTCTGATTATTGTGCGTATGTTGTTTCTCCTATCTCCATTCTCTTGTTCTCCATCTCTTTTCGGTCTACATTTTTCTAACTGAGGGCTTGATGGGTATTAGAGGGGAGGAGCCTCACACTTCAAAATGTTTAAAGTGCCCAGTTCCCACTAACCACACCTCGATACCCCAGTGTAATTGCCTCCAGTGTCCCCTGGAATCAAAGAAAAGGATTTACCAGTAAGTACCAAAATCCCATTTTCTGTCACTCCACTGTCATTGTTCCAGGACACAAGTCGCGTCAATGCTGCATGTTCGGTCGCAGTAAATCTGAGAAGTCATGGAAATGTTGCATGTACTGTCTAATGGGAATTGGGAACATTTCAAGGACTCTATCCTGAAGATGAAGTTGCTTGCTTCCGCATGCCCCCAAAATGGCACTGACATGCCTCCATTTTCAACAATACTCCTCATCACCTAAATGCCTGAAGTCTGTCAATCATACTGTGACAAGTGTCACCAGAGCCGGCCCTAACCAATATGATGCCCTAGGCAAGATTTTGGCTAGTGCCCCCTAGCACCACTGCTGGTTCTGCCTCTGACCTTGCACTTCTTTCCCGGAACCATCACCCCTCAGCCATAGCAGTCCTTATTTTGGTGTTTGTACCCCCTATATTTTAAATAGGAACAGTTCGCACATTTGGTGCACAGCCCAAAAAGGGGTGTGTTTTTGCTGGCAAGGGGCATGGCCACACAATAGTAACCCCAATTCCAAATACGCCACACAGTACTGCACTTTATTCACATTTGATCATGCGATAGTTTCCATAATTCATATTACATCCCACAGTAGTATCACTTTACCTTATAAACGTTACTCCTCACAGTAGAGCCCCTTATTCACATTACATCACACTGAATTGCTCCTTATTCACATTACACTACACCCTATTGCTCTTTATTCACATTAGACAACACAGTAGTGCCCTTTCTATACGCAACACCACATAGAAGAGCACCTTAAACACATAATTCCACACAGTAATGCCCCTAACACATATGAGACACATTATTAATGTCCTTCTAAACATAATGTGCATACACATTATGACAACCTTTATTAATGCCCTTTTACACATAATGTCCCTTACACGTATGCCGCACATTATTAATGCCCTAATACACATAATGACACACATAGTGCCCCCTGCACATTTGCTGCACATTGTTAGTGCCCCTATACACATAATGACACATACAGTAGTACCCTGTTACACATATAGTATGCCACACATTATTAATGCCCTTATACACATAATGACACACATAGTGCCCCTTATACATATGTTGCACATTATTAATGCATTTTTACATGACACACATAATGCTCCTTACACATATTCCGAACACTACTGCACAACCAACCCACTCACATGCACACAGCACTCACACTGCTGCTAACACTGTGACCTCTGCCTCTGCTTGGATACAGATGTGTCCTCATAAATATTGCCTCAGTGCTAAAGTCGGGCAAATTTTTTAATGAAAATGCATCTTATTTGCATTGTTATGTGGCTAGGATGCACAAGCAGCTTCTGCTGATTAAAATGATATACAGCATGCCTTTATACTGTGTGAGACTGTGGCTGTATCTGCATATGAAATGCTACACACAGAATATAGGCATGCCGCATATCATTTTAATCAGCAGAAGCTGCTGATGCCCCTGGGCATATCAAATGCCCTAGGCAATTGCCTAGTTTGCCTATAGCTATGGCCGGCTCTGAGTGTCACAACAGTAATGCATCACTCGCACACTTTAGGTCAGATGCATGCGTATGTCACAAAACATCATCAGTTTGTGATCGAATCTAAACTGCTTCCACCTCTAAATTAGGCCCAAAGTGCTTGGCACACCAGAGACCAACTCCTGACAAAATAAGGTATCATGACACACAATTTGTGAAGCACTGTTCTAAAGACTGGAGAAGTGGAAAAGTTGCCCATAGTGACCAATCAACTTATAGCTAGCATTTATTATTATTATTATTATTATTATTATTATTACTAACAGTTCCTCATATTGCACAACATATTATGTTGAGCTTTACAATTGGAAACACCAATGATAAAACAAAAGTCGGTAATAACAAACAGTCATAGTGGTAGGAAGGCCCTGCTCACAAGTTTGCAATCTATAGGGATTTAGGCATTAATACACAAGGATAGGTTCTACCTATTGCATAATGGTCCAGCCAGATTGCAATTGATCTTGGTAGGCTGTATAATATAGGGGGTAATTCCAAGTTGATCGCAGCAGGAATTTTTTTTAGCAGTTGGACAAAACCATGTGCACTGCAGGGGGGGCAGATATAACATTTGCAGAAAGAGTTAGATTTGGGTGGGTTATTGTATTTCTGTGCAGAGTAAATACTGGCTGCTTTATTTTACACTGCAAATTAGATTGCAGATTGAACACACCACACCCAAATCTAACTTTCTCTGCAAATGTTATATCTGCACCCCCCCCCCTGCAGTGCACATGGTTTTGCCCAACTGCTAAATAAAATCCTGCTGCGATCAACTTGGAATTACCCCCATAGTCACACAGCAATGTTGGCCAGGGGTCAGGAGGTTGTGAATGTGAAGAAAGTGAAAATATGTGAGCATATGTGTGGACTGTACAGATGGGATGTAATTAGAAAGGAAAGCTTATGAAGGTTATATGGGCGGTTCCAAAATTTTATAAACTTGCCTGAAGCATTGTCTAAAAACCCACCATCAGATGTGACCATGTCTGGGAAAGCCCAGCCTTGTGTGGTCGCATCTGATGTGACCATGCCAGGCAAGTGGTTAAGTATCACAGACAGCCATAGAAAAGAGTTTTCTGGTTATATTGACTCAGGTGCTACTAGACATTTCAGCTGCAATTACGAGACGTTCACTACACTGAACACGTGTAATCCTATAACACTCAGAGGAATAGGTGATAAAGGGGGTAATTCAGACCTGATCTTAAATGTGCTAAATTTAGCACATCTACAATCAGCTTCCCTGACATGCAGGGGGACGCCCCGCATGTCAGGCCCTGCCCCGTCGCACAAGTACAAAAGCATCGCACGGCGGCAATGCTTTTGTACTTGTAGAGTAGCTCCCCACCAATGCAGCTCCTGTGCACTGGCAGGGAGCTACCCGACGCTGTGAGGTTCACATCGGCTGCGTGTGATGTCATGCAGCTACCATGGCCTGCTCCCTGCATGGTCAACACACCTGTGTTTCCTGGGCCATGCCCCTAAAGCCAAACAGCCCCCTCCCTCCCAGCGAACGCCGCTGCCTGTCAATCAGGCGGAGGCGATCGCAGGGCTGAGACAGCCGTCGGCTCTCTGGCATGCGCTGGCGTACTGCGGTGCCAGCGCATGCGCAGTTCAGACCTGATCACTGCTGTGCAAAAACGCACAGCAGCGATCAGGTCTGAATTAGGCGCAACGTACTTACAGCTACAAAAATGTAAACAGTTGCAACCCACGTGATCACAAAAGTCCAAGGTTTACTATATGTACCAGGCATGGGGACAAATCTCAGAGCCATAAGTGTCCTGGAGCAGAAAGGATTAAAATCCAGTTTGCAGAAGGAAAGTGCGTTGTACTGAACAAAAAAGAGTAACTGTAATAACAGGTACCCCGGTGCCAACAACCATATGTCCTTGACAGAGAAGAATTTTCTATAATGTTAATTTCTGACTCACAAACAATGGAACTCTGGCACAGAAGGCACCTTGGATATGGCAGTGACCAGAGACTTATAGATGTGGTGGTGACAGGAATATCCATGACTGGCAGAGATATATCTATCTGTGAAAGCTTTATAATATGCAAACAAATCCAAGGCCCCTTCCCAAAATCAGCAAAAAGAGCTGAAGCACCCCTAGAACTAGTGCATAAAGCTGTCTATAGACCAATGGAAGATACATTGATAACTTAATATAGATACTTCATCACATTCATTGATGACTTCACCAGAAAAACACACATTTATTTCAGTAGTGAGCAGAATTGCAGATGACAAGAGATCAGTACAAACTCAAACTGGTCACAAACTAAAGGTCTTATGCTCTGAAAATGGAGGAGAATAAGCAAAGATGTTTAAGCAAAGTTAGAACAATCTGGGTGCAAGTAGTCTAAAAACAGTCTATTATGATCTCCTTGACAAACAATGCTGCTCCTCACTGAATAAGGGCAGGATGTACTAAAGGGTAAATGTGGTAAAACCCCCATTTTCGTGGGTTTTACTGCATTTTCATTAGAGATGAGCGGGTTAGGTTCCTCGGGATCCAAAACCCCCAAACTGCACCTATTTTACACGGTTCCGAGGCAGCCTCAGTTCTTCCCGCCTTGCTCGGTGAACCCGAGCGCGCCCAAACGTCATAATCCCGCTGTCGTATTCTCGCGAGATTCGTATTGCATATAAAGAGCCGCGCGTCGCCACCATTTTCACTCGTGCATTGGAGATGATAGCGAGAGGACGTGGCTGCGTTCTCTCAGTTTCTGTGTTCAGTGTGCTGCAAATATCTGTGCTCAGTGTGCTGCAAATATCAATGCTCAGTGTGCTGCAAATATCTGTGCTCAGTGTGCTGCAAATATCTATGTTGTCTGCCTGAAAACGCTCCATATCTGTGCTGCATTGTAGTATATAGTAGGAGGACAGTGCAGAATTTTGCTGACCACCAGTATATATATAGCAGTACGGTACAGTAGTCCATTGCTCTACCTCTGTGTCGTCAAGTATACTATCCATCCATATCTGTGCTGCATTGTAGTTGTGCGCAGTATATAGTAGGAGGACAGTGCAGAATATTACTGGCATATAATTCCACACATTACAAAATGGAGAACAAAAATGTGGAGGGTAAAATAGGGAAAGATCAAGATCCACTTCCACCTTGTGCTGAAGCTGCTGCCACTAGTCACTGCCGAGACGATGAAATGCCATCAACGTCGTCTTCCAAGGCCGATGCCCAATGTCATAGTAGAGAGCATGTAAAATCCAAAAAACAAAAGTTCAGTAAAATGACCCAAAAATCAAAATTAAAAGCGTCTGATGAGAAGCGTAAACTTGCCAATATGTCATTTACGCCTCGGAGGAACGGCTGAGGCCCTGGCCTATGTTCATGGCTAGTGGTTCAGCTTCACATGAGGATGGAAGCACTCATCCTCCCGCTAGAAAAATGAAAAGACTTAAGCTGGCAAAAGCACAGCAAAGAACTGTACGTTCTTCTAAATCACAAATCCCCAAGGAGAGTCCAATTGTGTCGGTTGCGATGCCTGACCTTCCCAACACTAGACGGGAAGAGGTGGCGCCTTCCACCATTTGCACGCCCCCTGCAAGTGCTGGAAGGAGTACCCGCAGTCCAGTTCCTGACAGTCACATTGAAGATGTCACTGTTGAAGTACACCAGGATGAGGATATGGGTGTTGCTGGCGCTGAGGAGGAAATTGACAAGGAGGATTCTGATGGTGAGGTGGTTTGTTTAAGTCAGGCACCCGGGGAGACACCTGTTGTCCGTGGGAGGAATATGGCCATTGACATGCCTGGTCAAATTACAAAAAAAATCACCTCTTCGGTGTGGAATTTTTTTTAACAGAAATGCGGACAACAGGTGTCAAGCCGTGTGTTGCCTTTGTCAAGCTGTAATAAGTAGGGGTAAGGACGTTAACCACCTAGGAACATCCTCCCTTATACGTCACCTGGAGCGCATTCATCAGTCATTGACAAGTTCAAAAACTTTAGGTGACAGCGAAAGCAGTCCACTGACAACTAAATCCCTTCCTCTTGTAACCAAGCTCCTGCAAACCACACCACCAACTCCCTCAGTGTCAATTTCCTCCTTAGACAGGAAAGCCAATAGTCCTGCAGGCCATGTCACTGGCAAGTCAGACGAGTCCTCTCCTGCATGGGATTCCTCCGATGCATCCTTGAGTGTAACGCCTACTGCTGCTGGCACTGCTGTTGTTGCTGCTGGGAGTCGATCGTCATCCCAGAGGGGAAGTCGTAAGACCACTTGTACTACTTCCAGTAAGCAATTGACTGTCCAACAGTCCTTTACGAGGAAGATGAAATATCACAGCAGTCATCCTGCTGCAAAGCGGATAACTCAGGTCTTGGCAGCTGCGGTGGTGTTAAACGTGTGTCCGGTATCCACCGTTAATTCACAGGGAATTAGAGAATTGATTGAGGTACTGTGTCCCAGGTACCAAATACCATCTAGGTTCCATTTCTCTAGGCAGGTGATACCGAGAATGTACACAGACCTCAGAAAAAGAGTCACCAGTGTCCTAAAAAATGCAGTTGTACCCAATGTCCACTTAACCACGGACATGTGGACAAGTGGAGCAGGGCAGACTCAGGACTATATGACTGTGACAGCCCACTGGGTAGATGTATTGCCTCCCGCAGCAAGAACAGCAGCGGCGGCACCAGTAGCAGCATCTCGCAAATGCCAAGTCGTTCCTAGGCAGGCTACGCTTTGTATCACCGCTTTCCATAAGAGGCACACAGCTGACAACCTCTTACGGAAACTGAGGAACATCATCGCAGAATGGCTTACCCCAATTGGACTCTCCTGGGGATTTGTGACATCGGACAACACCACCAATATTGTGCATGCATTACATGTGGGCAAATTCCAGCACGTCCCATGTTTTGCACATACATTGATTTTGGTGGTGCAGAATTTTTTAAAAAACGACAGGGGCGTGCAAGAGATGCTGTCGGTGGCCCGAAGAATTGCGGGCCACTTTCGGCATTCAGCCACCACGTGCCGAAGACTGAACCTGCCCCGCCATCATCTGAAGCAAGAGGTGGAAACGAGGTGGAATTCATCCCTCTACTGTATATGCTTCAGAGGATGGAGGAGCAGCAAAAGGCCATTCAAGCCTATACATCTGCATACGATATAGGCAAAGGAGGGGGAATGCACCTGACTCAAGTGCAGTGGAGAATGATTTCAACGTTGTGCAAGGTTCTGCAACCCTTTGAACTTGCCACACGTGAAGTCAGTTCAGACACTGCCAGCCTGAGTCAGGTCATTTCCCTCATCAGGCTTCTGCAGAAGAAGCTAGAGAGATTGAAGGAGGAGCTAAAATGGAGCGATTCCGCTAGCCATGTGGGACTTGTGGATGGAGCCCTTTATTTGCTTAACCAGGATTCACGAGTGGTCAATCTGTTGAAATCAGAGCACTACATTTTGGCCACCGTGCTCGATCCTAGGTTTAAAGCCTACGTTGTATCTCTCTTTCCGGCAGACACAAGTCTGCAGAGGTGCAAAGACCTGCTGGTGAGACACTTGTCAAGTCAAGCGGAACGTGACCCGTCAACAGCTCCTCTTTCACATTCTCCCGCAACTGGGGCTGCGAGGAAAATGCTAAGAATTCCGAGCCCAACCGCTGGCGGTGATGCAGGGCAGTCTGGAGCGAGTGCTGACATCTGGTCCGGACTGAAGGATCTGCCAACGATTACTGACATGTCATCTACTGTCACTACATATGATTCTGTCACCATTGAAAGAATGGTGGAGGAATATATGAGTGACCGCATCCAAGTAGGCACGTCAGACAGTCCGTACGTATACTGGCAGGAAAAAGAGGCAATTTGGAGGCCCTTGCACAAACTGGCTTTATTTTACCTAAGTTGCCCCCCCTCCAGTGTGTACTCCGAAAGAGTGTTTAGTTCAGCCGCTCACCTTGTCAGCAATCGGCGTACGAGGTTACTTCCAGAAAATGTATTGAAGATGATGTTCATCAAAATGAATTATAATCAATTCCTCCGTGGAGACATTCACCAGCAATTGCCTCCAGAAAGTACACAGGGACCTGAGATGGTGGATTCCAGTGGGGACGAATTAATAATCTGTGCGGAGGGGGATGTACACAGTGAAACGGGTGAGGAATCAGACGATGAGGAGGTGGTGGACATCTTGCCTCTGTAGAGACAGTTTGTGCAAGGAGAGATTGATTGCTTCTTTTATGGTTGGGGCCCAAACCAACCAGTCATTTCAGTCACAGTTGTGTGGCAGACTCTGTCGCTGAAATGATGGGTTTGTTAAAGTGTGCATGTCCTGTTTATACAACATAAGGGTGGGTGGGCCCAAGGACAATTCCATCTTGCACCTCTTTTTTTTTTTTTATCTTTGCATCATGTGCTTTTGGGGCCAATTTTTTTTAAGTGCCATCCTGTCTGACACTGCAGTGTCACTCCTAGATGGGCCAGGTGTTTGTGCCGACCACTTGGGTTGCTTAGCTTAGTCATCCAGCGACCTCGGTGCAAATTTTAGGACTAAAAATAATATTGTGAGGTGTGAGGTGTTCAGAATAGACTGGAAATTAGTGGAAATTATGGTTATTGAGGTTAATAATACTATGGGATCAAATGACCCTTAAATTCTATGATTTAAGCTGTTTTTGAGGGGTTTTTTGAAAAAAACACCCAAATCCAAAACACACCCGAATCCGACAAAAAAATTTCAGGGAGGTTTTGCCAAAACGCGTCCGAATCCAAAACACGGCCGCGGAACCGAATCCAAAACCAAAACACAAAACCCGAAAAATGTCCGGTGCACATCACTAATTTTCATATGCACTAAGACCCGGCCGCCGCGTTTTCGCCGCCAAGGGTATCATCATCTTTTGATGGTGATACCCTATAAAAGCCTATGGGCTTCTTACCGCCTCCACCACCCCATGCTGCTCATGCCGACCCCCATCCCCGCGGCATACCTGTGTGCAGGCAGAGCAGCCCTGGTCCCCAGAACCCAAATTCCTTCTCCCCCAGCAATACAGCCGGAGGTCCTTCCTGCTGCAGGGAGGAGAAGGAGGAGCCCGGGACTGACTGCTGCATGCTTGCCGGTGTCTGGGAGGTGAGAGACCCCAGGGATGTGACGGAGACCCCCTCACAACCTTCTGACAGGTATCGCGGTGGGTCTGTGCCACTGCATTGCAATGTTAATCGCATATGTTAGTACATATGCGATTAGCATCACTGCGGTGGGCGGCAATGTATTTTAATACATTCTGCCCTAAGTCTGAATTAGTCAAAATAACAAATAAATAAATAAATAAATAAATAAATAGTTGGGTTTACACATGGTGAAAACACCCAAAGAATGCAATGAACATCAATTATAAAGGTATATTATATCAAATATTTATTATTTCACATAAAATAAAATATAAACAACAGTTAATACAGGTTGAGTATCCCTTATCCAAAATGCTTGGGACCAGAGGTATTTTGGATATCGGATTTTTCCGTATTTTGGAATAATTAGATACCATAATGAGATATCATGGTGATGGGACCTAAATCTAAGCACAGAATGCATTTATGTTACATATACACCTTATACACACAGCCTGAAAGTAATTTTAGCCAAAATTTTTTATAACTTTGTGCATTAAACAAAGTGTGTCTACATTCACACAATTCATTTATGTTTCATATACACCTTATATACACAGCCTGAAGGTCATTTAATACAATATTATTAATAACTTTGTGTATTAAACAAAGTTTGTGTACATTGAGCCATCAAAAAACAAAGGTTTCACTATCTCACTCTCACTCAAAAAATTCCGTATTTCGGAATATTCCGTATTTCGGAATATTTGGATATGGGATACTCAACCTGTACTAATAAAGGCCAAAATACTTATAAAATAAAAATCTAATCATATAAAATAAATGTAAACAGACTCCAAAGCACAAAGCGCTATTGCCTTCCTAAAGAGGCATTGAAATCAACTGACCATTGCACATAGGGCCTAATTCAGCTTCAGTCGCAATAATCTGAAGATTGCAAACGGCTGTTTTTTGGATTGTAGCCCGGAAGGATGCGATTGCACTGTGATTGACAGTGGCGGGAGTTGGGGGGGGGGGGGGGGTGATACAGTTTTTGGAGGAAGTTGATCCGGAAAATGTTGGCATGACTGGACTGCCTCAGGGGCGGCCATGTGATGTCTCATGCATGGCGGTGATCCTGCCTGCACAGTCTGGCTGCGCAGGCAGGGATCAACCCCAACTGGTGGGATCGCTGCAATCCCTGTGATGCAATAGCAATTATATTACCATGCTAGATGGCCTTGCCCTGTGCTGGGTGGCCCACAGCATGCGATCGTCAGCAAAACTGCAACTGAAGCTGAATTAGGCCCATATGACGGAGCAGAATGGTGTAAGTGAGCAAGAAAATTACACCATAGTGGAGAAGGCTCTATCTACTGTATGCTGAAGAATGCAAGCCTGTACAAATGTTTTCAGCAGAAGCATTGTACACAGTGGTGTATCTAAAGAATTGTACTCCCACAGTTGCTCTAAAAGACAGTACACCAAGTCGTGGTCTTGAAGTAAAAACAAATATCAAGCATCTCAGAGTTTGGGTGCATTGCATATGTTCAAATTCCCAAGAAGAAGAGACACAGGGGTAAATTTACTATAGAGGAGAGCGCCCGGTACTCAGAGAACCAAGGCAAAATGAGGCAAAACATCATCCTCCCGCTGTTGGACCTCAGCGCCAATTTAAAATTGAAATCAATGGGCTGATCGCTAAATGGCTGTGAGCACTGTCTCTCACAGCTATCAGCCAATAGGCACTTTCCCATAGATTTCAATGGGCATAGCAGTGCAGAGTGCATGGAAGATATTGGCAACCCCACACACTGCCGACACACTAGCACAAGAGGACATCGCCGGCACCGCCGCACATAGGACACCACCGACACCCATGCACAGAGGACACCACTGGCACCTTCATACTACTGACACCAATGGCACCCCTGCACTGAGGACACTACTGGCACCCCTACACTGAGGACACCTCTGGCAACCCCACACTTTGAGGAGAGTCTAAGTGTGTTCACAAGTGCTGTGTATGCAACCAACCTTTCTGATACCCTCCTTCCACCTTTTCTGCACCCTCTGCAAATGTGTGGGTGAGCAGTACAAGTAAAAAAGCATAGATTCTCACTACCCCTGCTGACCCACCTCTGCGGCTCCTCCTTGCAATTGTAGGTAGCAGGAGCATGGGACACTTTCTACCAATGGAAAAACTATCATAAGTGGCTGTCCATATTACAAACACTGACCAAACTACGCTCGTATTTTGCAAACACAGGGTGAACTCAACTTTGGAGTTTTGGGTCGGTCTCGACTAAAATATTAGAGATGTGCACTTGAAATTTTTCGGGTTTTGTGTTTTGGTTTTGAGTTCGGTTCCACGGCCGTGTTTTGGGTTCGACCGCGTTTTGGCAAAACCTCACCGAATTTTTTTTGTCGGATTCGGGTGTGTTTTGGATTCGGGTGTTTTTTTTAAAAAACACTAAAAAACAGCTTAAATCATAGAATTTGGGGGTCATTTTGATCCCAAAGTATTATTAACCTTAAAAACCATAATTTCCACTCATTTTCAGTCTATTCTGAATACCTCACACCTCACAATATTATTTTTAGTCCTAAAATTTGCACCTAGGTCGCTGGATGACTAAGCTAAGCGACCCTAGTGGCCGACACAAACACCGTGCCCATCTAGGAGTGGCACTGCAGTGTCACGCAGGATGGCCCTTCCAAAAAACACTCCCCAAACAGCACATGACGCAAAGAAAAAAAGAGGCGCAATGAGGTAGCTGTGTGAGTAAGATAAGCGACCCTAGTGGCCGACACAAACACCGGGCCCATCTAGGAGTGGCACTGCAGTGTCACGCAGGATGGCCCTTCCAAAAAACACTCCCCAAACAGCACATGACGCAAAGAAAAAAAGAGGCGCAATGAGGTAGCTGTGTGAGTAAGATAAGCGACCCTAGTGGCCGACACAAACACCGTGCCCATCTAGGAGTGGCACTGCAGTGTCACGCAGGATGGCCCTTCCAAAAAACCCTCCCCAAACAGCACATGACGCAAAGAAAAAAAGAGGCGCAATGAGGTAGCTGTGTGAGTAAGATAAGCGACCCTAGTGGCCGACACAAACACCGGGCCCATCTAGGAGTGGCACTGCAGTGTCACGCAGGATGGCCCTTCCAAAAAACACTCCCCAAACAGCACATGACGCAAAGAAAAAAAGAGGCGCAATGAGGTAGCTGTGTGAGTAAGATAAGCGACCCTAGTGGCCGACACAAACACCGTGCCCATCTAGGAGTGGCACTGCAGTGTCACGCAGGATGGCCCTTCCAAAAAACCCTCCCCAAACAGCACATGACGCAAAGAAAAAAAGAGGCGCAATGAGGTAGCTGTGTGAGTAAGATAAGCGACCCTAGTGGCCGACACAAACACCGGGCCCATCTAGGAGTGGCACTGCAGTGTCACGCAGGATGGCCCTTCCAAAAAACCCTCCCCAAACAGCACATGACGCAAAGAAAAAAAGGCGCAATGAGGTAGCTGTGTGAGTAAGATAAGCGACCCTAGTGGCCGACACAAACACCGTGCCCATCTAGGAGTAGCACTGCAGTGTCACGCAGGATGGCCCTTCCAAAAAACCCTCCCCAAACAGCACATGATGCAAAGAAAAAAAGAGGCGCAATGAGGTAGCTGTGTGAGTAAGATAAGCGACCCTAGTGGCCGACACAAACACCGGGCCCATCTAGGAGTGGCACTGCAGTGTCACGCAGGATGGCCCTTCCAAAAAACCCTCCCCAAACAGCACATGACGCAAAGAAAAAAAGAGGCACAATGAGGTAGCTGTGTGAGTAAGATAAGCGACCCTAGTGGCCGACACAAACACTGGGCCCATCTAGGAGTGGCACTGCAGTGTCACGCAGGATGGCCCTTCCAAAAAACATTCCACAAACAGCACATGACGCAAAGAAAAAATAAAGAAAAAAGAGGTGCAAGATGGAATTGTCCTTGGGCCCTCCCACCCACCCTTATGTTGTATAAACAGGACATGCACACTTTAACCAACCCATCATTTCAGTGACAGGGTCTGCCACACGACTGTGACTGAAATGACGGGTTGGTTTCGACCCCCACCAAAAAAGAAGCAATTAATCTCTCCTTGCACAAACTGGCTCTACAGAGGCAAGATGTCCACCTCATCCTCATCCTCCGATATATCACCGTGTACATCCCCCTCCTCACAGATTATCAATTTGTCCCCACTGGAATCCACCATCTCAGCTCCCTGTGTACTTTGTGGAGGCAATTGCTGCTGGTCAATGTCTCCACGGAGGAATTGATTATAATTCATTTTAATGAACATCATCTTCTCCACATTATCTGGATGTAACCTCGTACGCCGATTGCTGACAAGGTGAGCGGCGGCACTAAACACTCTTTCGGAGTACACACTTGTGGGAGGGCAACTTAGGTAGAATAAAGCCAGTTTGTGCAAGGGCCTCCAAATTGCCTCTTTTTCCTGCCAGTATAAGTACGGACTGTGTGACGTGCCTACTTGGATGCGGTCACTCATATAATCCTCGACCATTCTTTCAATGGTGAGAGAATCATATGCAGTGACAGTAGACGACATGTCCGTAATCGTTGTCAGGTCCTTCAGTCCGGACCCTCCAGACTGCCCTGCATCACCGCCAGCGGGTGGGCTTGGAATTCTGAGCCTTTTCCTCGCACCCCCAGTTGCGGGAGAATGTGAAGGAGGAGATGTTGACAGGTCGCGTTCCGCTTGACTTGACAATTTTCTCACCAGCAGGTCTTTCAACCCCAGCAGACTTGTGTCTGCCGGAAAGTGAGATCCAAGGTAGGCTTTAAATCTAGGATCGAGCACGGTGGCCAAAATGTAGTGCTCTGATTTCAACAGATTGACCACCCGTGAATCCTTGTTAAGCGAATTAAGGGCTCCATCCACAAGTCCCACATGCCTAGCGGAATCGCTCCGTGTTAGCTCCTCCTTCAATGTCTCCAGCTTCTTCTGCAAAAGCCTGATGAGGGGAATGACCTGACTCAGGCTGGCAGTGTCTGAACTGACTTCACGTGTGGCAAGTTCAAAGGGCATCAGAACCTTGCACAACGTTGAAATCATTCTCCACTGCGCTTGAGACAGGTGCATTCCACCTCCTATATTGTGCTCAATTGTATAGGCTTGAATGGCCTTTTGCTGCTCCTCCAACCTCTGAAGCATATAGAGGGTTGAATTCCACCTCGTTACCACTTCTTGCTTCAGATGATGGCAGGGCAGGTTCAGTAGTTTTTGGTGGTGCTCCAGTCTTCTGTACGTGGTGCCTGTATGCCGAAAGTGTCCCGCAATTCTTCTGGCCACCGACAGCATCTCTTGCACGCCCCTGTCGTTTTTTAAAAAATTCTGCACCACCAAATTCAAGGTATGTGCAAAACATGGGACGTGCTGGAATTTGCCCAGATTTAATGCACACACAATATTGCTGGCGTTGTCCGATGCCACAAATCCACAGGAGAGTCCAATTGGGGTAAGCCATACCGCGATGATCTTCCTCAGTTGCCGTAAGAGGTTTTCAGCTGTGTGCGTATTCTGGAAAGCGGTGATACAAAGCGTAGCCTGCCTAGGAAAGAGTTGGCGTTTGCGAGATGCTGCTACTGGTGCCGCCGCTGCTGTTCTTGCGGCGGGAGTCCATACATCTACCCAGTGGGCTGTCACAGTCATATAGTCCTGACCCTGCCCTGCTCCACTTGTCCACATGTCCGTGGTTAAGTGGACATTGGGTACAGCTGCATTTTTTAGGACACTGGTGAGTCTTTTTCTGAGGTCTGTGTACATTTTCGGTATCGCCTGCCTAGAGAAGTGGAACCTAGATGGTATTTGGTAACGGGGGCACACTACCTCAAGAAATTGTGTAGTTCCCTGTGAACTAACGGCGGATACCGGACGCACGTCTAACACCAACATAGTTGTCAAGGCCTCAGTTATCCGCTTTGCAGCAGGATGACTGCTGTGATATTTCATCTTCCTCGCAAAGGACTGTTGGACAGTCAATTGCTTACTGGAAGTAGTACAAGTGGTCTTCCGACTTCCCCTCTGGGATGACCATCGACTCCCAGCAGCAACAACAGCAGCGCCAGCAGCAGTAGGCGTTACACGCAAGGATGCATCGGAGGAATCCCAGGCAGGAGAGGAATCGTCAGAATTGCCAGTGACATGGCCTGCAGGACTATTGGCATTAATGGGGAAGGAGGAAATTGACACTGAGGGAGTTGGTGGGGTGGTTTGCGTGAGCTTGGTTACAAGAGGAAGGGATTTACTGGTCAGTGGACTGCTTCCGCTGTCACCCAAAGTTTTTGAACTTGTCACTGACTTATTATGAATGCGCTGCAGGTGACGTATAAGGGAGGATGTTCCGAGGTGGTTAACGTCCTAACCCCTACTTATTACAGCTTGACAAAGGCAACACACGGCTTGACACCTGTTGTCCGCTTTTCTGTTGAAATACCTCCACACTGAAGAGCTGATTTTTTTGGTATTTTCACCAGGCATGTCAACGGCCATATTCCTCCCACGGACAACAGGTGTCTCCCCGGGTGCCTGACTTAAACAAACCACCTCACCATCAGAATCCTCCTGGTCAATTTCCTCCCCAGCGCCAGCAACACCCATATCCTCCTCATCCTGGTGTACTTCAACACTGACATCTTCAATCTGACTATCAGGAACTGGACTGCGGGTGCTCCTTCCAGCACTTGCAGGGGGCGTGCAAATGGTGGAAGGCGCATGCTCTTCACGTCCAGTGTTGGGAAGGTCAGGCATCGCAACCGACACAATTGGACTCTCCTTGTGGATTTGGGATTTCGAAGAACGCACAGTTCTTTGCGGTGCTTTTGCCAGCTTGAGTCTTTTCAGTTTTCTAGCGAGAGGCTGAGTGCTTCCATCCTCATGTGAAGCTGAACCACTAGCCATGAACATAGGCCAGGGCCTCAGCCGTTCCTTGCCACTCCGTGTGGTAAATGGCATATTGGCAAGTTTACGCTTCTCCTCCGACAATTTTATTTTAGGTTTTGGAGTCCTTTTTTTACTGATATTTGGTGTTTTGGATTTGACATGCTCTGTACTATGACATTGGGCATCGGCCTTGGCAGACGACGTTGCTGGCATTTCATCGTCTCGGCCATGACTAGTGGCAGCAGCTTCAGCACGAGGTGGAAGTGGATCTTGATCTTTCCCTAATTTTGGAACCTCAACATTTTTGTTCTCCATATTTTAATAGGCACAACTAAAAGGCACCTCAGGTAAACAATGGAGATGAATGGATACTAGTATACTTATGGATGGACTGCCGAGTGCCGACACAGAGGTAGCTACAGCCGTGGACTACCGTACTGTGTCTGCTGCTAATATAGACTGGATGATAATGAGATGAAATCAATATATATATATATGTATGTATATATAATATCACTAGTACTGCAGCCGGACAGTTAGATAATATATTTATTAGGTAATGATGACTGATGACGGACCTGCTGGACACTGTCAGCTCAGCAGCACCGCAGACTGCTACAGTAAGCTACTATACTATAGTAGTATGTACAAAGAAGAAAGAAAAAAAAAAACCACGGGTAGGTGGTATACAATTATGGATGGACTGCCGAGTGCCAACACAGAGGTAGCTACAGCCGTGGACTACCGTACTGTGTCTGCTGCTAATATAGACTGGATGATAATGAGATGAAATCAATATATATATATATGTATGTATATATAATATCACTAGTACTGCAGCCGGACAGGTAGATAATATATTTATTAGGTAATGATGACTGATGACGGACCTGCTGGACACTGTCAGCTCAGCAGCACCGCAGACTGCTACAGTAAGCTACTATACTATAGTAGTATGTACAAAGAAGAAAGAAAAAAAAAAACACGGGTAGGTGGTATACAATTATGGATGGACTGCCGAGTGCCGACACAGAGGTAGCTACAGCCGTGGACTAACGTACTGTGTCTGCTGCTAATATAGACTGGATGATTGATAATGAGATGAAATCAATATATATATGTATGTATATATAATATCACTAGTACTGCAGCCGGACAGGTACTATATATATTTATTATGTAATGACTGATGACGGACCTGCTGGACACTGTCAGCTCAGCAGCACCGCAGACTGCTACAGTAAGCTACTATACTATAGTAGTATGTACAAAGAAGAAAGAAAAAAAAAACACGGGTAGGTGGTATACAATTATGGATGGACTGCCGAGTGCCGACACAGAGGTAGCTACAGCCGTGGACTAACGTACTGTGTCTGCTGCTAATATAGACTGGATGATTGATAATGAGATGAAATCAATATATATATGTATGTATATATAATATCACTAGTACTGCAGCCGGACAGGTACTATATATATTTATTATGTAATGACTGATGACGGACCTGCTGGAAACTGTCAGGTCAGCACAGCACCGCAGACTGCTACAGTAAGCTACTATAGTAGTATGTATAAAGAAGAATGAAAAAAAAAAAACCACGGGTAGGTGGTATACAATATTATATATATATATATATTATATACAATTATATATATATATATATATATATATATATATATATATATTAAACTGGTGGTGATTGATTATTAAACTGGTGGTCACTTCAGCTCACGTTGCAACTTGCAACTAGTACTCCGAGGCCTAAGCAGACAATCACAAAATATATTATTATACTGGTGGTCAGTGTGGTCACAACAATGGCAGTGTGGCACTGACTCTGGCAGCAAAAGTGTGCACTGTACGTTATATGTACTCCTGAGTCCTGCTCTCAGACTCTAACTGCTCCCCACTGTCAGTGTCTCCCCCACAAGTCAGATAATACACTTACAGTCACACTATCTAATCTATAAATATCACTTCAGCAAGTAGTATAGTAGTATACAGTATAGTAGTACTCCTCCTAATAATGCTCCCCAAAATACTGTGTCTCTCTCTTCTCTAAACGGAGAGGACGCCAGCCACGTCCTCTCCCTATGACTCTCAATGCACGTGTGAAAATGGCGGCGACGCACGGCTCCTTATATAGAATCCGAGTCTCGCGATAGAATCCGAGCCTCGCGAGAATCCGACAGCGTGATGATGACGTTCGGGCGCGCTCGGGTTAGCCGAGCAAGGCGGGAAGATCCGAGCCTGCTCGGACCCGTGTAAAAAAACCTGAAGTTCGGGCGGGTTCGGATTCAGAGGAACCGAACCCGCTCATCTCTATAAAATATGTCTTACAAACATGATTCCATACACTGTCAAAAAACACAATTCCAGAAAACACAATTTGATAGATAATATCCATGTTTGACAAAGAAAAAATGTCCCGTGTGCAATCAATCCCCAGCATGTTTAAAGTTGGAAAAACTCAGACAAAACACGAGTCTTAGCAAATTTACCCCTTGATGTCTATTGCGGAATCTCAACTCCTGGTTATTTCAGTGACAGTGTGTGTATCATGTGTAGTGTCTGCATTTGTACATGCTCTTATCATGCATGAAAGTGCGGATACTCCATTCTATCTAGTGTTTACACAAAGTATTCATGTCAGTTTGTGTGACATAATATTTCCACAATGCAGCTGTACAGGATTTACATTTCTTGGCTCTTATAGACATGAAAAATATTTGTGTTTTAGAAGACAGGCCATAGTTTCTCATCTTTATATTCCTTTAATAATCTTTTTAGACACATAGGGATGAATAAATGGCAAGAGCATAAAGCAATGTGGAGTTGGTGAAACAAACATGGGGGGTCATTCAGACCCGATTGCACGCTAGGTTTTTTTGCAGCAGTGCGATCGGGTCTGAACTGCGCATGCCTATGCACCGCAATGCATAGGCACGTCGGCCAACGGCGACAGCCATCGCCGGATAGCAACAGATTTTCACGAAGAAAGCGATCGTACCGGCGATCACAAGAAGATTGACAGGAAGAGGCCATTTGTGGGTGTCAACTGACTGTTTCTAGGGAGTGTCCGGAAAAACGCAGGCACGCCCAGCCGTTTGGAGGGAGGATTCCTGACATCAGCTCCTGGCCGAATCATGGCAGCGGCTGAGTAAGTCCTGAGCTGTGCAGAGACTGCACAAACTTTTGTTTGTGCAGCTCTATGCACAAGCATTTGCACCTCTGCACATCAACTACCCCCTCCCCTGTAGGCGGCAACTACCTGATCGCAGCACTGCAAAAAAAAACGCCTGCGTGCGATCAGGTCTGAATCACCCCCAATGTGATCTTCCAGTTTGTGAAAGGCATTCCCACTGTGCAATAATTATTCCACTTGGCTCTGCACTTTGTAGTCAAAGAGCATACAGAAGCACATGTCATTGTTTTATTCTCTATGGAAAGGTTTCAGATGTTTTCCAATCTTTAGATTGGCCTCAATGTCTCATCCTCATACTTCATTATCTCAGATTTTTTTTCATACCTGACACTTATGATTTGGACTGTTCAGCTGGATATGGGCTGAAAGGCTGTCCTTGTAATTTGTCATTGCACACAGAGTGTTGTCTTTGACTGACACTCTCACCAAAAACTCAGTTAAAAAAATAAGAATTTACTTACCGATAATTCTATTTCTCGTAGTCCGTAGTGGATGCTGGGAACTCCGTAAGTACCATGGGGAATAGCGGCTCCGCATGAGACTGGGCACAAAAGTAAAGCTTTAGGACTACCTGGTGTGCACTGGCTCCTCCCCCTATGACCCTCCTCCAAGCCTCAGTTAGGATACTGTGCCAGGACGAGCGTACACAATAAGGAAGGATTTATGAATCCCGGGTAAGACTCATACCAGCCACACCAATCACACCGTACAACCTGTGATCTGAACCCAGTTAACAGCATGATAACAGAGGAGCCTCTGGAAAGATGGCTCACAACAACAATAACCCGATTTAGTTAACAATAACTATGTACAAGTATTGCAGACAATCCGCACTTGGGATGGGCGCCCAGCATCCACTACGGACTACGAGAAATAGAATTATCGGTAAGTAAATTCTTATTTTCTCTGACGTCCTAGTGGATGCTGGGAACTCCGTAAGGACCATGGGGATTATACCAAAGCTCCCAAACGGGCGGGAGAGTGCGGATGACTCTGCAGCACCGAATGAGAGAACACCAGGTCCTCCTCAGCCAGGGTATCAAATTTGTAGAATTTATCAAACGTGTTTGCCCCTGACCAAGTAGCTGCTCGGCAAAGTTGTAAAGCCGAGACCTCTCGGGCAGCCGCCCAAGATGAGCCCACCTTCCTTGTGGAGTGGGCATTTACAGATTTTGGCTGTGGCAGGCCTGCCACAGAATGTGCAAGCTGAATTGTACTACAAATCCAACGAGCAATAGTCTGCTTAGAAGCAGGAGCACCCAGCTTGTTGGGTGCATACAGGATAAACAGCGAGTCAGATTTTCTGACTCCAGCCGTCCTGGAAACATATATTTTAAGGGCCCTGACAACGTCCAGCAACTTGGAGTCCTCCAAGTCCCTAGTAGCCGCAGGTACCACAATAGGCTGGTTCAGGTGAAACGCTGAAACCACCTTAGGGAGAAATTGAGGACAAGTCCTCAATTCTACCCTGTCCGTATGAAAAATCAGGTAAGGCTTTTATAAGATAAAACCGCCAATTCTGACACGCGCCTGGCCGAAGCCAAGGTCAACAGCATGACCACTCTCCATGTGAGATATTTCAAATCCACAGATTTAAGCGGTTCAAACCAATGTGATTTTAGGAACCCCAAAACTACATTGAGATCCCCAGGTGCCACTGGAGGCACAAAAGGAGGCTGTATATGCAGCACCCCCTTGACAAACGTCTGAACTTCAGGAACTGAAGCCAGTTCTTTTTGGAAGAAAATCGACAGGGCCGAAATCTGAACCTTAATGGATCCTAATTTTAGGCCCATAAACACTCCTGTTTGCAGGAAATGCAGGAATCGACCCAGTTGAAATTCCTCTGTAGGGGCCATCCTGGCCTCGCACCACGCAACATATTTACGCCAAATGCGGTGATAATGTTTTGCGGTTACATCCTTCCTGGCTTTGATCAGGGTAGGGATGACTTCATCCAGAATGCCTTTTTCCTTCAGGATCCGGCGTTCAACCGCCATGCCGTCAACGCAGCCGCGGTAAGTCTTGGAACAGACAGGGTCCTTGCTGGAGCAGGTCCCTTCTTAGAGGTAGAGGCCACGGGTCCTCTGTGAGCATCTCTTGAAGTTCCGGGTACCAAGTCCTTCTTGGCCAATCCGGAGCCATGAATATAGTTCTTACTCCTCTCCGTCTTATAATTCTCAGTACCTTGGGTATGAGAGGCAGAGGAGGGAACACATACACTGACTGGTACACCCACGGTGTTACCAGAGCGTCCACAGCTATTGCCTGAGGGTCCCTTGACCTGGCGCAATACCTGTCCAATTTTTTGTTGAGGCGGGACGCCATCATGTCCACCTTTGGTTTTTCCCAACGGTTCACAATCATGTGGAAGACTTCTGGGTGAAGTCCCCACTCTCCCGGGTGGAGGTCGTTCCTGCTGAGGGAGTCTGCTTCCCAGTTGTCCACTCCCGGAATGAACACTGCTGACAGTGCTATCACATGATTTTCCGCCCAGCGAAGAATCCTTGCCAGGATACTTATGTGAAGTGATGTCTCCAGGCTTGACCACAAGCCCTGGAAATTCCTTCCCTGTGTGACTGCTCCCCAGCCTCACAGGCTGGCATCCGTGGTCACCAGGACCCAGTCCTGAATGCCAAATCTGCGGCCCTCTAGAAGATGAGCACTCTGCAACCACCACAGGAGAGACACCCTTGTCCTTGGTGACAGGGTTATCCGCTGATGCATCTGAAGATGCGATCCGGACCATTTTTCTAGCAGGTCCCACTAGAAAGTTCTTGCATGGAATCTGCCGAATGGAATTGCTTCGTAGGAAGCCACCATTTTTCCCAGGACCCCTTGTGCATAGATGCACTGACACTTGGCCTGGTTTTAGGAGGTTTCTGACTAGTTCGGATAACTCCCTGGCTTTCTCCTCCGGGAGAAACACCTTTTTCTGGACTGTGTCCAGGATCATTCCTAGGAATAGAAGACGTGTCGTCGGGATCAGCTGCGACTTTGGAATATTGATAATCCAACCGTGCTGCCGCAACACTACTTGAGATAGTGCTACCCCGACTACCAACTGTTCCCTGGATCTTGCCCTTATCAGGAGATCGTCCAAGTAAGGGATAAATAAAACTCCCTTCCTTCGAAGGAGTATCATCATTTCGGCCATTACCTTGGTAAAGACCCGGGGTGCCGTGGACAAACCAAACGGCAGCGTCTGAAACTGATAGTGACAGTTCTGTACCACAAACCTGAGGTACCCTTGGTGAGAAGGGTAAATTGGGACATGGAGGTAAGCATCCTTGATGTCCAAAGACACCATATAATCCCCTTCTTCCAGGTTCGCAATCACCGCTCTGAGTGACTCCATCTTGAATTTGAAACTTTGTATGTATGTGTTAAAGGATTTCAGATTTAAAATAGGTCTCACCGAGCCGTCCGGCTTCGGTACCACAAACAGCGTGGAATAATACCCTTCCCTGTTGCAGGAGGGGTACCTTGATTATCACCTGCTGGGAATACAGCTTGTGAATGGCTTCCAATACCGCCTCCCTGTCGGAGGGAGACGTCGGTAAAGCAGACTTTAGGAAACAGCGAGGGGGAGACGTCTCGAATTCCAATTTTTACCCCTGAGATTTTATAAGGCAATACTTCCATATGCCTTTTGGAGTCAGCATCACCTGACCACTGCCTCGTCCATAACCCTCTTCTGGAAGAAATGGACAACGCACTTACTCTTGATGCCAGTCGGAAAATATCCCTATGTGCATCACGCATATATAGAAATGCATCTTTTAAATGCTCTATAGTCAGTAATATACTGTCCCTATCTAGGGTATCAATATTTTCAGTCAGGGAATCCGACCCCGCCACCCCAGCACTGCACATCCAGGCTGAGGCGATTGCTGGTCGCAATATAACACCCGTGTGAGTGTATATACATTTTAGGATATTCTCCTGCTTTCTGTCAGCAGGTTCCTTAAGGGCGGCCGTATCAGGAGACGGTAGTGCCACCTGTTTAGACAAACGTGTGAGCGCTTTATCCACCCTAGGGGGTGTTTCCCAACGTGCCCTATCCTCTGGCGGGAAGGGGTATGATGCTAATAACCTTTTAGGAATTATCAGTTTTTTATCGGGGGAAACCCACGCTTCATCACACACTTCATTTAATTCCTCAGATGCAGGAAAAACTACAGGCAGTTTTTTCTCACCAAACATAATACCCTTTTTAGTGGTACTTGTATTATCAGAAATATGTAAAACATTTTTTCATAGCCTCAATCATGTAACGTGTGGCCCTACTGGAAGTCACATTCGTCTCTTCATCGTCGACACTGGAGTCAGTATCCGTGTCGGCGTCTGTATCTGCCATCTGAGGTAACGGGCGTTTTAGAGCCCCTGATGGCTTTTGAGACGCCTGGACAGGCACAAGCTGAGTAGCCGGCTGTCTCATGTCATCATTTTTGTCACGAAATTCCTTCCATAAGCTCAGCCACTCAGGTGTCGACTCCCTAGGGGGTGACAACTCCATTACAGGCAATTGCTCCGCCTCCACACCATTTTCCTCCTCATACATGTCGACACAATCGTACCGACACACAGCACACACACAGGGAATGCTCTGATAGAGGACAGGACCCCACTAGCCCTTTGGGGAGACAGAGGGAGAGTATGCCAGCACACACCAGAGCGCTATATATATATAGGGATAACCTTATAGAAGTGTTTTTCCCCTTATAGCTTTTATTAATACTGCGCCTAATTAGTGCCCCCCTCTCTTTTTTAACCCTTTCTGTAGTGTAGTAACTGCAGGGGAGAGCCAGGGAGCTTCCCTCCAACGGAGCTGTGAGGAAAAATGGCGCCAGTGTGCTGAGGAGATAGGCTCCGCCCCTTTTTCGCTGACTTTTCTCCCGCATTTTTATGGATTCTGGCAGGGGTTAAAATACATCCATATAGCCCTGGGGGTTATATGTGATGTATTTTCGCCAGCCAAGGTGTTTTTATTGCTGCTCAGGGCGCCCCCCCCCCAGCGCCCTGCACCCTCAGTGACCGGAGTGTGAAGTGTGCCTGAGGAGCAATGGCGCACAGCTGCAGTGCTGTGCGCTACCTTGGTGAAGACTGATGTCTTCTGCCGCCGATTTTCCGGACCTCTTCTTGCTTCTGGCTCTGTAAGGGGGCCGGCGGCGCGGCTCTGGGACCGGACTCCGAGGCTGGGCCTGTGTTCGGTCCCTCTGGAGCTAATGGTGTCCAGTAGCCAAGAAGCCCAAGCTGGCTGCAAGCAGGCAGGTTCGCTTCTTCTCCCCTTAGTCCCTCGATGCAGTGAGCCTGTTGCCAGCAGGTCTCACTGAAAATAAAAAAACCTAAAACTAAACTTTTTCTAAGAAACTCAGGAGAGCCCCTAGTGTGCACCCTTCTCGGCCGGGCACAAAAATCTAACTGAGGCTTGGAGGAGGGTCATAGGGGGAGGAGCCAGTGCACACCAGGTAGTCCTAAAGCTTTACTTTTGTGCCCAGTCTCCTGCGGAGCCGCTATTCCCCATGGTCCTTACGGAGTTCCCAGCATCCACTAGGACGTCAGAGAAATCTAGGTGAACATCTTAATTTCCACACCTTGATATTTGGATCTGGTGAGTTTATATGCATTATACGCAGGGCTGGATGTTATTCTCAGTCTCGGGTCGGTATCCAATTAGCCCCATTAACTTTTCTCCCGAAAAAAATGGCCGATTTATGACCAATGGTTATTATCAGGCTATCCAATTATAACCTGTTGTTTTTGGGAAGAAAAATGTCCCATTATCATGCAATAACACATGGGATCAGGAATATGTTCCCAATCCCATGTGTTATAGCATCTACAAGTGCTGCTTATCACGGATTATGCTTCGGGTGCCTCAGGCACCCTGATAAGTGCCACTTATCGGGGCTAATTGGATAGCCCTGGCCGAATCTATTAGCTGCAGTAAATTAATGTAGCTAATTGGATACCAGCCTCTGTCTTGTCTGTGTGAGATATGGGAGAGATGGGGACACAGGTGAAAGTACTTAATATGTATTTGTTATTTTCCTAAATACTATAAAAGCATATAATAAATATAATAATAAGAAAAGCATCTAAAATTACCAGTAATATACATTTTACCTTTTTTTAAATTCCTGAAAACTTTGAGTATGGCAGACACAGACATTCATTTTCACTTTTGTACCATAACTTCTACATTTCACTTCTAGCACTACATATTGCTGTATTGTTTTCTAATCTGCAATTTCTCCTTGTCTGCTGTTCTAGCTTCCTGGAAGTTTACACTTTGTAAATTTATTTTGCTTATTTTTGTAAAAATGGAATTACAGTCTTTAAAAAAAAAAAAGTACATCTTGCCGGATCCTCTTTCTGGACACATTGAAGGCTACATAATTACTATACCATCTATGGGGGTAATTCTGAGTTGATCGCAGCAGGAACTTTGCTAGCAGTTGGGCAAAACCATGTGCACTGCAGGGGAGGCAGATGTAACATGTGCAGAGAGAGTTAGATTTGGGTGGGTTATTTTGTTTCTGTGCAGGGTAAATACTGGCTGCTTTATTTTTACACTGCAATTTAGATTGCAGATTGAACACACCACACCCAAATCTAACTCTCTCTGCACATGTTATATCTGCCTCCCCTGCAGTGCACATGGTTTTGCCGAACTGCTAACAAAGTTCCTGCTGCGATCAACTCGGAATGACCCCCTATATCTGTAACATATTGTGCTTTTGCATGGAATACACTTGTTTGGTTACTCTAATTATATTATATGTAGAAAACACCACAGGCACAACAACTACAATTTTGTTATCCATTTCAAATATAATTTAATTCAAAATTTTCAGGTTAGCACCTGAGCCAAATTAATTATTGCTCGCTATGAGGCATGATAATCTCATTAGACCGAAGTTACAATGAATGAAGAAATGCATAACATTGACATGATTGAGAAGGAATACATGTTTGAAAGTTTGTCAATTCCTTAATAAGAAATGCAGTCTGGAGAAATAAACTCTTGGATACAGTTAATATACATGTTTGTTGAATAGGATAAGTATATTTTTACGTGTAATAATTAAGCAGTACATTTTTTTAGATACAATCAAAATAACAGTTTGGAATAATATTTAAATTTGCTGTGCAACTAAATTCAAATTATTTATCTCTGTTGTTGTAAATTTTCTCTAAAAGCTGGTAAATGAAGATGTCTGCAATGACATTCAATGAGATTACTGACAGGAAGTTAACTAGAGGTAAGAACATATTTCTCCTATGATCACAATTTAACTTAAATCTCTTCATCCCTATTAAACTGCAGGGTGAATTTTCAAGATATTAAGTAGGTGCAGTATCTCTTCTCATGACTGCAGAAAGACAACGATCAAATTAGGACTAATCTAGATTATCTCGATAATCGTTCCCAGCAAAATAATCTTCACAAAATAGGTCTACCAGAGTTAGTCAAAGGCATACTGATCCCGCTGGAACTGTTAGATATCTGCAATGTGTGCTCTGATTTAGTTATTGAACAAGCCCACCAGACAGGCCAATTTAGAGATTAGAATAAACAGCACCCCCCGTGTGGTGATCTTCAGATGCTTAAATTATGTTAGTAAGGAAGATAATTGGTCAGCATCTAGGAGTGAAAGGGAGCTAATCTGGAATGATGCTAAATTTCTGATTTTTCAGTCACTAAGGCCCTCAAAGCTTTTTCTACCGTCTGTACAATGCTTTTCTCAAAAGGATGGAAATTTGCCCTGTTATACCCAGCCAGGATGCAATTATTTGACTGCAATTTTTCATTGGCTGTTGCTACATATAAGAACATTAGGCGGGCCTATCTTTGCGATAATCATGCTGCAGCTTGCCTTCGGTACTAGCTTCGTCCATTTCTGCTACTTGATATGGAGGCTGACTCCTCTTCATGTTGCCATAGTTATCTATACTGTACATTATCCTCAGCACTCTGGGCATCCATATATGAAATGGTCTCTCTTGGATACTCACTCCTTTAATATGACACATATGATGTGCCTATATTTTGTTGTATGGTATTGTTCTTCATATTAAATATATATGTACTATATGTTAATAGTTGACCTATGAAGGGACTTTTTGATATCTTGTTTTTCTTATGTTTTTACTTCACTGCAGCAGATCAAAACAAAAATAATAATTCTATTTGTCAGTGAGCAGTAGTTGGCTAGGAGCTGCTAGCACATTTTTTGCAGTTGTTATAAATACTGGTTCTATGTTTTTTCCTGGAAGAGGCATTGAATTTACAGAACAATCCAAGTGTACATACTTGTGGACCTTTGTGCCCTAGCTTGGTATACTTCCTTGCATGTTGTTTTTGATTTTAGTTATTATGCATTTTTGTTTTTCCGTATGATTCACTTTCTCATTCCTAGATGCTTTCCAACTACCCTACCTTGCTCGTCTTTTCCTACTCCTATACCTGGCAAGTGTGAAGATTATTTAAGTGTTATCTAGCTCTTTATGCTATAATTAGTTTATTCATGTTACATGTGTTTCCCCTGAATGTATATTATGACTTCTTTGAAGATCTGCTCCTGGAACATAGCTGGAGTTAATTCCCCAGTAAAATGCACCATGGTATTTACCTATATTCGGAAATTAAATATTGACTTGTCCTTACTGCAAGAAAGTCATCTTACCCCACAGGAAACTGAAAGATAGCCCTGTATAATAGCATTTTATTGGCTTTAGCTGCTTTTAAATCCAAGGCCAGGATGTAGTGAATATTTTAAATAAGAATCTTCCATATATAGTTCATTCCATACAGTCAACCATGACGGCCTATATGTCATTGTGGATGTAACAATTCAATCCATCTGATATGTAGGGCTAAATGTAATAGAGTGCATGAAGCCAGAGGTGTGGTGCGAGAATACCCGTATTGTAAAATCGTCAATCATTTACAAGGCAAAATAAAATACGAGCATTCTTGTAGAATCTCCCGCACCTCCAGCTTCTCGCACCTTATTACATTTAGCCCGTGGTGTGTAATATGTATGCCCCTAACATCTACTCTAAATAGTTTTTTTCAATGACTACTTGCCAAATTGTCTACATTTGCCTCTTCTTCCCTGATTGTTGGGAATATTTTAGTTTGGTTTCCTCCACCAATATAGACAGGCTGACTCCTGACAAATGAAAATATACCCCCTTCCCGGCTAGATGTCCCTTTCTTTGCTAGACTGCTATACCTTTCTGATGTCTGGAGAGTCAACCACCCAAAGGAACTGGAATTAACATGCCTTCCTAAAGTGCATGATTCTTTGTCATGTATTAATGATATACTATATTCCACTTATTTGGTCCCCCAAGTTATTGATTTTGCTATAGAATCAATCTGCATTTCAGACAACACATTGACATGGTTTGTTACTGCCCCTACTGTTGACACATTACCAGTGGCATTTCCCCACATATTTGGCTAATTCCCTGAAATGTAGGAGTATGGTGGAATTTTCATGGCAGTCTTATCTCCATATTAACTTGATTCATGTGCAGCAGAACCCCTTTTTGTTTTGGGTGTGATTATCTCCTATTTAGCGCAACATAATAAAAATATTGCAGCCTCTTATTAGACTTAGATGCTTATTAGACTTCTAAAACTTCCCCCACTCCCATTAGTAGAGATCATTAACTTCTTAAGAAACAGGAATTTGATTCTTTTCTGTCACAGATTGGCGACCGCTTTGCATTGCAATATACTTATTGGTGTCATGTTTACGGTAATAAGACAGGGCGTTTGCTCACTAATTTGCTTAGTGGAAAACATCCCTCCACAATATTTCAGTCCATCCGTAATATCAATGGTAGTAGAGTGCATTTTGGCAAATAAATTACAGAACTCTTCAGTTATTTTTCTCAGCATTTATATTCTGCTGATGTTCTAGATTCTGTTAAAAAAACAGGATATTTGGTGAGGTACACTATAGCTCTCCTTCAAGTATCCTCTGAATATTCTGAAACTCAGACAGCTCCTATCACCATGGTATTATCCTTTGTAGTTAAATTATTAAACCTTTTAATTAAGGCCCCTGGCCTGAATGGATTTTTTGGGGACTGTTATAAAATCCTGTTCCCCAGAATTAAGGATACACTTTTAGATATGTATATAAACATCCTTGATAAGAGGTCCTTGCTGCATTATTTTAACTCAGCAATATTGAAAGTTTTACCCAAACCTGGTAGAGACCCACAGCATCCGGGCCCATATAGGCCCATATTACTTCTGAAAATAGATTACAAGATCCTAACCAATATAATGGCTGAGAGTCTTAAGCATATTGTTCCATTGGTGATACACCCTGATCAGACGATTTTTGCATGGGGTCGGCACTCAGTGGTCAACATTTGCCATCTAGCAATGGCTGGAGTCGTCTAGGGATTCTGGTGGAGCAGTTCTCTTGTCTTCAGATGCTGAAAAGGCATTTGATATGATCACTTTGGATTAGAGATGTACGGTGGGCACTTTTCGTGTTTTGTGTTTTGGTTTTGGAACTGAATTCCCACTCGTGTTTTGGATCTGGCTTGGTTTTGCCAAAACCACCCTTTCTAGTTTTGGTTTTGGATCTGGATGATTTCTGGAAAAAAAACACAAAAATAGCTAAAATCACAGAATTTGGGGGTAATTTTGATCCTATGGTATTATTAACCTAAATAGCATTCATTTCCACTCATTTCCAGTCTGTTCTGAACACCTCACACCTGACAATATTGTTTTGAGGCCAAAAGGTTGCACCGAGGTCACTGGATGACTAAGTTAAGCGACACAAGTGGGCGGCACAAACACCTGGCCCATCTAGGAGTGGCACTGCAGTGTCAGACAGGAGGGCAGTTTTAAAAACTAGGCCCCAAAGAGCACATAATGCAAAGAAAAAAAAGAGGTGCACCGAGGTCGCTGGATGACTAAGCTAAGCGACACAAGTGGATGGTACAAACACCTGGCCCATTTAGGAGTGGCACTGCAGTGTCAGACAGAATGGCAGTTTTAAAATCTAGGCCCTAAAGAGCACATAATGCAAAGAAAAAAAGAGGTGCAAGATGGAATTGTCCTTAGGCCCTCCCATCCTCCCTTATGTTGTATAAACAGTACATGCACACTTTAACAAACCAATCATTTCAGCGACAGAGTCTCCTACACGACTGGCTGAAATGATTGCTTTGTTTGGGCCCACACAAAAAAGAAGCAATTAATCCCCCCACCAAAAAAGAAGCAATTAATCTCTCCTTGCACAAACTGGCTCTACAGAGGCAAGATGTCATCCTCATCCTCATTCTCCAATTCCTCACCCCTTTTAGTGTGAACATCCTCACAGAGGGGGTAATTCCAAGTTGATCGCAGCAGGAAATTTTTTAGCAGTTGGGCAAAACCATGTGCACTGCAGGGGAGGCAGATATAACATGTGCAGAGAGAGTTAGATTTGGGTGTGGTGAGTTCAATCTGCAATCTAAATTGCAGTGTAAAAATAAAGCAGCCAGTATTTACCCCGCACAGAAATAAAATAACCCACCCAAATCTAACTCTCTCTGCACATGTTATATCTGTCCCCCCTGCAGTGTACATGGTTTTGCCCAACTGCTAAAAAATATCCTGCGGCGATCAACTTGGAATTACCCCCAGAGTATTAATTCGTCCCCACAGGAATCCACCATCACAGGTCGCTTTGTATTTTCTGGAGGCAATTGCTGGTAAAGGTCTTTCTGGAGGAATTTATAGTTCATTTTGATGAACATCATCTTCTCCACATTTTGTAGAAGTAACCTCCAAAGCAAATCTCTGACAAGGTTACCGGCTGCACTAAACACTCTTTCGGAGTACACACTGGAGGTGGGGCAACTTAGGTAAAATAAAGCCAGTTTGTGCAAGGGCCTCCATATTGCCTCTTTTTCATGCCTGTATACATACGGACAGAGGCGTCATGAGGCGGGTGCGGGCCACACCCAGGTGTCATTCTTCAATGGGGTGACACCAAATAGAGCCCTTCATCCCCGCTGTCACTGTCAGCAGACAGTACGGACCCGGCCGCGGCCGAGTCTTGCAGGCTGGGGGTTGTGATTTTGAGTGATTTTGTGTGGTTGCGCCAGCACCAAGCACTGCAGTTACGATTGCACCCCCATCAAAGCAAAATCCCAACCCCCGCGCCTGCAGGACTCCACCGCAGCACAGTTATGATTCACCCTCTGCTTACTGAAAATCACCCCGCCCTCCGCCCCTTAGACTCGCGGCCGGGTGTAGCGCATACCAAGTTGTGGGCACAGACAACTTATCACGTGCAGTGACACTCTCAAGCAGAGATCGCTGATAGCCGCTGAGCAGCAGCGGCCACTCGGAAGATGGATAGAAAAAGGGAGAGAGGGTCGCACAGACATATATATTTATATACTAATCAATAAGTGTCAGTAAGTCACATAAAATCCTTTCCCATGTATTTAAATCTCATTGATTATCTATCTGTTGAGTTATATGGGAGGTGCTCCTGGGAATAAATTGTATACATATATAGACCAGAAGAGAGAAGTATTCCCTAGTATGGGCACACACAGATTTTGTGACAATATACTTAAAGTCAAATAACAACAGTGATATTTGACCACTAATACTAAAATATACCTTTTATTTGTTATCTTAAAACATCTGCGAAAATATTGTGCAAGTGAAAACAAGTGTGAAAATTAATAAACTAATGTGAAATTAAAAATTCAGTCACTGCTGCCTTTTCATTCTTCACTCTCTCAAGTGTTTAGAATGTATCCATATTTGTTGGAATAATCTTTTCCTTAGTATCCTAATGGAAACAATAGTATCCTTTACATGTACCTCTATGAGAAAGCTGATTCCACTATTTAGGACTGGGTTATCATTCTTAATTGACAATCTCTCTCATTCTTGGTAGTGTGCGCACCACTATTCCCAAGTGTAATAATCAGACAATTTCATGTCCCATCTGGTACATGTAATTTATCTTGCTTATCGTGGATATCTATCTCATAGAGTTGTCCTTTATAGCCCCCTAATAAGTAAAATAGACAATTTTTAATATAATTTTATATTCTACTGTATTGTCAACCTTTGTATGAAATCACCTGATCAATTGGTTATACTGCGAATATGATATCGTGCCAATTGTGGTGATGCTGATGATGGTCGCAAATAATTGACACTACTAACCTAATTTGATTGAAAATACATGCTATTTTTGCATGCTTATATTCGTAAACTTAGTTCATGTCATGTATATTCTGTGGATAACATATGTTCCCTGTCATTTATTCAGGAGTCTTGCCGGTTTAAAATAAACCCTTAATGACAGCAATGAGCTTTAAGGCAACTTATATCCCCTGATCATGACTTTTATTCCCACATCCACACTTTATCTGAAAAATTATGTTGATTAAGAGGATATGACAGATATGTTTTTTGGATGTGTATCTGCAGTCGCACCTTGATCTTAAATCTCGCCAGCTAGAAAAGTATGGCTGTGGTTTATTGCTGCAGTGCGTTGTATCATATAATAATATGAAAAACAGAGATAGTGTGTTACCCTTCTGTCACGTATCCCAGCTTAAACCTGCTGGTCGTGGCTTATATCTATATACAGACACAAATAGTCTGGGGTCCAAGTGTCATTCCCATTCTAAATAATGGACTTTGTCCCATACAGTAACTGATATTTGGCACTCAAACTAAGTTTTTATAGTTAGTAAAAATGTTGACAATACATATGGCGGCTACATATTTTGTGACACGTTATATACTATCCTTATGAATGCTTCTCAATAATATTATAGTGGTGATGGATAAGTATATATTGATCTAGAGATGTAGTGCATTAACGCATGCACCCATCTGCCGCGGCTCCCAGCTCCCGGATTGTGCACAATATAAATTCCGATGGTACAGGGACCGCCTGGAGTACAGCTCGTTAATGCCGCGGTCTGTGCCAGCGTGCAGCCGCTAGCCGCCTCCTCCCGTTTCCCAGGCCACACACGCTGTTAACAATGTCCGTCAGTGCGCGGCCGCCGGGTATGTGTCCCGCTGCGGCTGCGGCTGTATAATACGCTGCAGATCTATGTCACAAACTAACAGTACATATAATACATTTATCTAAACATAGGATACATTTGTATGCAGTGACTGAATGTTTAAAATGTTAATTGACAGACACACTTCCGTGTGAACTGTCTCCTAACGACCGTTTCGCATGAGCTTAATCATTTTTATTCTACTGAATTGGGAGAAGGGAATATTATTCTTCCAACTTTTAAGATGATTACTCTTGTAGTGGAGGTAACTATTGGTATCCACTTGTTTAACGAAATTTTTTGTCATGACTCTCCCATTCTCTCCTGTGAGAACCAGATTCAAACAGAAGGAATATCCAGACACCATCTTGAAAGAAGCCATCTCCAGAACCAATCAAACGGATAGAACTAAGCTACTTGAATATAAAACAAAGGAAAAACAAAAAGACTCCACTGCTTTTATAACAACTTTTAACCGGCACGAACAATCAATTCGAGACGCCTTCAGGAATCATTGGAAAATTTTATTGATGGATCCAATCCTGAAAGAAATCCTCCCTCCTCATCCTGAAATAGTGTTTAAGAAATCACGCAACCTGAAGGACCTGTTAGCCCCAAGCATGCTAAAGGCATCCCAAGAGAAGGACCACACATGGTCCAAATGCGTGGGATCCTATAAATGCGGGCGATGCAATGTCTGTAGATACCTACACCCCAACAGGAAAACATTCACTGACATGGAAAAGAAAAAGGAGTACAGAATTAAGGATCACATGAACTGTAACACCCAATCAGTAGTATACCTTTTGGAATGCAACTGCGGCAAGCAGTATGTAGGAAAAACAAAGAGACCCCTGAAATTAAGGATACAAGAACACGTAAGAAACATCAGGAACAAGGTGGAGAGCCACGCCATGTCCAAACACTTCATCCACACACACAACTCCAATCCGGAGGCACTGACTTTCAAGGCCATTGAATTGGTGAAACCAGGAGACAGAGGAGGGGATCTCGCTAACAAGTTGTCACGTCGTGAAATGTTCTGGATATTTCAATTACAAACACTACAGCCCAAAGGATTTAATGACAGCTACGAGATCGCCCCCTTTCTTTAAAACACGGTACTTCTACTCCTTAATATCCGCCGTCCGGCAGTCTCTGCAAGTCTCTGCACAAACTATCCTTATGTTTCCAAACTCCCTACCCAATCTCCCTCCCCCCCACAATACCCCCCCCCCCTTTTCCACCTCCATACCCTATCCACACCAGTTGCAATCACCCAAACCCACCTTTCCAACCCCAACACACTCCCAACCCACTCCCTACCCCCTCCACGGTCCCCCCATCCCTTAACCCACAATGGAACTTTGCCTAAAATACCAGCTCACGAATATTAAATTAGCACGTATACCGCGGTCGGAGCAATAACCTGGCAGGCACAAAATTATTACAGTCATACCACGCTGGAAATGCCCAAATACGCCCGGTCTTGGAAGCCAAGCAGCGATGGGCCTGATCAGTACCAGCGAGGGGGACCACCTGGGAAGATCAGGTACTGTATGGAACAGGAATATAATAAATGCCTAAGGAAGGAATATACTCCTTATTCACCCGCATTTATAATTGTATGTTGATTATAGAGGAATCACTTAATCACTGTCATCCACATAATCACTGTCACTTACACCTCCGTATCTTTGTAATCACAACTATTTCCGATATACAATATATTTATATACACTTAATTCACTCCAATCTCTAAAAACTCTCTCTGCTCTATTATCTGTGCACTTTAATGTTTATTTAGAAACCAGCCTCATTAATAACACCATTTATTATCCTTTTGCTACTAAAGTTGTTTGCAGCCTTTGCATTTGAATGATGTCATTCTGATATCTTCATTTATATATTTCTTTCTATGTGGGGAACCGTTGCCATGACACTGGAGAACCTGGAGAGCCTTTTTCCAGAATGGACTTCTAAGAAATGGCCGCCGCACACTGAGACCCTATGGACATTGGGGGTCATTCCGAGTTGTTCGCTCTGTATTTTTCTTCGCATCGCAGCGATTTTCCGCTAACTGCGCATGCGCAATGTTCGCACTGCGACTGCGCCAAGTCAATTTGCTATGCAGTTAGGTATTTTACTCACGGCATTACGAGGTTTTTTCTTCGTTCTGGTGATCGTAGTGTGATTGACAGGAAGTGGGTGTTTCTGGGCGGAAACAGGCCGTTTTATGGGAGTGTGTGAAAAAAACGCTACCGTTTCTGGGAAAAACACGGGAGTGGCTGGAGAAACGGAGGAGTGTCTGGGCGAACGCTGGGTGTGTTTATGACGTCAAACCAGGAACGACAAGCACTGAACTGATCGCAGATGCCGAGTAAGTTTGAAGCTACTCAGAAACTGCTAAGAAGTGTCTTTTCGCAATTTTGCTAATCTTTCATTCGCAATTTTCATAAGCTAAGATTCACTCCCAGTAGGCGGTTGCTTAGCGTGTGCAAAGCTGCTAAAAGCAGCTTGCGAGCGAACAACTCGGAATGACCACCATTTTCTTTCCAAAAATGGCCGCCGCCATATGGACATACTGAACACTCTATGTACTAGGAGCCCCTTGATCCTGCATGAACATGCAGCCCAGTTGATCGCCCTAAATCGCCACGGGCGCATGCGCAGAAGAAACCGGATGTGGGGCGGAAGTGACGCGCCGCGACCGCCGCGACCGGAAGTGTAGCGGAAATACTGCTACTTACTGATTCTAAAGACTGTTCCCTTTATTACTGGACTTTTAAACACTCGTTTTTAATTTATAACATGTTGCACAACCTTTTATTAAGTTGCTATTAACTGCTACATGTATAGATTCTTATGCTTAAGAGTATCTGCTTACTAACGAGATCACATGACTTCTAATGATGGCATTTCCCTCCCACTAAGGGATATGGCTATAAATAGCTGCTATGGTTCATTTTGTCCCTACCCTGTGAAGAAGTCTCATCAGACGAAACGCGTTGGGTGACCTGTACCTACCTCACTCTAAAGATAAGGACACTTTTAATTGCTCTTTTTTATTTGGTGCTTTTAGATCAGTTGTGTATTTTATTGTCCCAATTTTTATGTATCTCCTTTATGTTTGCATTTTTATGTCAATAAATAGCTTTTATATATTTTAACATACTGGCAAATTTTATACCTTTTACGGACACATAGGTCGCTACTCACCCTCATCCCCCCCTTTTTTCTCATATATATATATATATATATATATATACACATATACATATGTCAAAGTCAGAAAAATATCTCTATACACACTGCCATATTTGCACCTCATACAGGTCCGTGCTGCGCATGCGTATGCTCTCCCGTACGTGCGCATACTCACAGTCGCGGGCACCCGCAGGCGCACGGTATGCGTATTTACGGTAGAGTTTCTGTGTGCCCAGCGTGCGACTCAATCGTTACATAATTCAACCATATAATGTATTTTATAAGTTAATATCCCCCTGAGTCCAACAGGTATCAGTGGGTCTCAAATGGCTCTTTGACCTTAGAGATCCCCCAAACAATAGTTTGCATGTTGTGAGGGCTTCACATGGTGTTATGCATAGGTAAGCACAGGAATAGTAATTGAAGATTAATTGTATTCCAAATCAGTATCTTTCCCGCAGACGGAGTACAATAGCCTTTAATTACACTGAGCTTTGAGACTCAATGAGGAGGGCCAACACCTGTGTTTACCAATGGGTTAGGATTTGTCTCCAGAAGAATGATTGCTGATATGTCATTGTCTCAACTGAGAGTAGACAGTGAGATAGTATTCGCCAAACAATAGCTTCCCACAAGACAGGAATGTGTTGGTCATCACCCATTGTTTTGCATAACCAAGGCCACTGATGCAGCTGGCTCACATGCTGTGAGGGACACACACACACATCTTGTTGTTGACACACCCCCAGAGCTGGAATGAGGGTATGATATACCCACTGGAGATCACAGGGCTCACTCACTCACTCACACAGCTACCTGGCACCCAGCAGCATGGAGGCTACATCCCCAGGACTGACCTACAAACTAAAGGCTAAGTATTGAATTCACATGGCTAGATAAGGAAATCTAGATAGATTGCTTTAAGGTCAATGGTGCTGGATTAAATAGGATATTGTAACTTGGTTGTGTGATTGTTGGGTGTTTGTGTTGACACTCTGTGAAGTCTGTGATGAATTGGAACAGTAGACAATCTGTAGCATAGTATTTGTGGTATTTGTTTGCCTATGGTGATTTAAAATAGATTGTGCTGGTTAGTTATAATATATCTTGTTAATCATAAATACCACCATGCAGTTACGTTTGAACATGTGCTGGTAGCAATGGCAGGCTGAGATGTGTGGTTACATTGTGATCTGGTCTTGTGATGAATATGCTCTGGTTATTGAGATACTGAAGTTGTTTGGAATGTGAAAGTGAATAAGATGGTTCTAGGAAGTTGGATTGAAATTGTGAAAGGTGATTTAGATGGTTTGGAATTGTAAAATCAGAACATATGCATTGTTCTGAGGCTTGGACATTTTGGAATAAAATGGAGTCTTGTGTCTTCTGCTATGTGATTGTGGTGTAGTAGAGAGTGCCATGTGTTTGGACCTGCAAATCTAAAATGGCTGCTGCCGGGTATTTTCCCCTCCCCCTTTCAACCATGTGGTGCAGTCTTTGGAATCATGGGAGCTTTAATAAAATGGAGTCTAGCTTCTGTCCCATGCGGTATTGTAGGGTTAGGGACTGCCAGTATGGGTAAGGTCAAGTATTTTCTCCACAAAGATTCTCAGCATTGAATAACTGCGCAGCGATTGTTCCTCACATGTGTAAGCTTCGCTGCAACCATATTGATCTTCTTGTTATTGTGAGCCAATCTCTCTCTCTCTTCTCCTCTTTCTCTCTTATTTTCTCTTAAATAGTAATTGTATTATATTTCCTGTGTAGTTATCTGGTTAGGTAGTCTATGTTATATTGTAGTGTATGATTTGTATTTGTATTAATTCTTTTGCAAGTATATCATTCATAATATATATATTAGGCGTTGGACCCTGAGCACGGTATCTGTGTATTTCTTATAGTGTTAAGTATTCTCAGAGCGTCGGTGACGCTAGAACAGCTTTAAAGGTAATAAGGTTATACTGTGTTGCATTTACACTCTACCACTACACAGAGGTTTACAGTATAAGTACATTCCTTAAGGTATAGTTAAGGGAGTACCCTTGCGGTACTTTTTGCACCAATTGCGTACTGTGTTCTTTAACCTTTAACGTGTTTTTAATAAGATAAATATTTAGCTTTGTTACATATAATAATTACACATTTTTTTACACATTGCACCAGGTAGATCACATTATACACACTGCATCGGGCAGAGCGCGTTATACACATTGCACCAGGTACAGCACATTATAGACATTGCACCAGCAAGAGCACATTATACGCATTGCGCCAGGTAGTGCAAGTTATACACATTGCACCAGGTACAGCACATTATACAAATTGCAAAAGTTAGAACCCCCTATACACATTGTGCCACCGCCCCAGACCCCCAGTCCAAAAATGAGTACAAAAACATTACTAGGGGTTCCGTGTGATGTGATAAGGATGGAGGTCCATGGGGGTGACACCATGAGTTACCATACCGGGTGACACCAACCCTAGTGACGCCTCTGCATACAGAATGTCTGACATGCCTACTTGGATGCTGTCACCGATATAATCCTCCACCATTCTTTCAATGGTGACAGCATCACAGAGCCGGCCCTAACCAATATGATGCCCTAGGCAAGATTTTGGCTGGTGCTCCCTAGCACCACCGATAGTTCTGCCTCTAATCCTGCACCCCTTTCCCAGCACCATTACCCCTTGCCCATAGCAGTCCTCATTTTGATGCCCCTACCCCCTATATTTTAAATAGAAATAGTGCGCACATTCGGGGGGTAGCCCAAAAAGGGGCATGTTCTTGATGGGTAGGGGCATAGCCACACAATAGTACCCCCAATTCAAATTACACCACACAGTAGTGCAACTTTATTCACAGTATATCATGTGATAGTGTCACTTATTCACATTACATCACACAGTAGTACAACCAGAGCCGGCACTTCCATTAGGCAGCTTTAGGCAGCTGCCTATGGGCATCGGCACATGAAGGGCGGCTCTGCGTGTAAAAACAAAATTAAGTGAGGCACCCGCTCTCTAGTCACCCGCAGGAGCTATTCCCTCCTCCCTTGCTGCATCGTTCACTCCCCCTCCATCACCTTCACTCAGGGCAGAAGAAAGGGCTTCCCCCATCACTGGCTGACCAATCTCCAGCGCGTCTTGACTGGCAGTGGCGGCGATGTGGGCTGATTATCCTGTGGATCCGCACGCTTCTCTCCTCCTGCACGGTGCTTGTAGCAGAGGCGCTGCGGACATGTTTCCCGAACAAGAGACCCTCTACCTGCTCTACCAAGCCCTGATGCCAGCACCAGGAAACAGAACGAGGTGAGTGAGCGTGGAGATGGAAGAACAGAGAGCCGAAGGGGAGGGAGGAGGAGGCTGGTTGTACCACTAGGATGCTTCCCCTGTGTGTGGCTCCTATCTCTCGCTGTCCTGACAGAGGCCCAAATTTCAGAGATCCCCAGTCCGCTGTCACCAGCTCCTAACCCTGTGTGTGTGTTAAAACTGGATTGCACCCAGCAACTTTATGATGTCCTGTGCAAGGTGTCCATAGACCTCCCCAGTCCGTGTGCCACTGTGTGTCCCATAATTATAGGTACAACCAGCCTAACCCTCTCCTTCACTCCCACAGCCTTTATGCAACCTCCCCACATTGCCTAACCCTAACCTCCCCTCCCACAGCCTAACCCTAACCTCCCCTCCTACAGCCTAACCCTAACCTCCCCCCTACAGCCTAACCCTAACCTCCCCTCCTGAAGCCTTACCCTAAACTCCCCTCCTACAGCTTTACCCTAACCTCCCATCCTGCAGTCTTACCCTAACCTTCCCTCCCTGCTGCCTAACTTTAACCTCCCTTCCCATAGCCTAACCCTACCCTCCCCTCCTACAGCCTAACCCTAACCTCCCTTTCCAGCAGCCTATCCCTAACCTTCCTTCTGCACAGCATAACCCTATACTCCCTTCCCCACAGCCAAACCCTAATCTCCCCTCCCACAGCCTAACCCTAACCTCCCCTCCCCACAGCCTAACCCTAACCTCCCCTCCCATAGCCTAACCCTAACCCTTAAACTCCTCTCCCACAGCCTAACCCTAACCTCTCCTCCCAGCAGCCTAACCCTAACCTCCTACACCAGTGCCTAACCCTAACCTCCCTTCCCACAGCCTAACCCTAACCCTCACTCCCCGCAGCCTAACCCTAACCTCCCCTCCCACAGCCTAACCCTAACCCTCACTCCCTGCAGCCTAACCCTAACCTCCCCTCCCACAGCGTCACACTAACCCTCCCCTCCCACAGCCTAAACTTAACCTCCCCTCCCACAGCCTAACCTTAACCCCCCCTCCCTGCAGCCTAACCCTAACCTACCCTCCCACAGCCTAACCCTAACCTCCCCTCCCTGCAGCCTAACCCTAACCTCCCCTCCCATAGCCTAACCTTAACCCTTACCCTCCCCTCCCACAGCCTAACCTCCCCTCCCCACAGCCTCACCCTAACCTCCTCTGCCAGTGCCTAACCCTAACCTCCCCTCCCACAGCCTAACCCTAACCCTCACTCCCCACAGCCTAACCCTAACCTCCCCTCCTACATCCTAACCCTAACCTCCCCTCCCGCAGCCTAACCCTAACCTCCCCTCCCGCAGCCTAACCCTAACCCCCCTCCCTTTAGCCTAACCCTAACCTCCCTCCTCCTGCAACCTAACCCTAACCTCCCCTTCCGCAGCCTAACACTAACTCTCCCCTCCTGCAGCCTAATCCCCACCTCCCCCTCCTGCAGCCTACCCTAACCTACTCTCCCACAGCCTAACCCTAACCCTCCCTACCCGCAGCCTAACCCTAACCTCCCCTTCCGCAGCCTAACACTAACCCTCCCCTCCTGCAGCCTAACCCCAACCTCCCCCTTCTGCAGCCTTACCTTAACCTCCCCTCCTACAGCCTAACCCTAACCTCCCCTCCCACTAAAATCAGCCCTCCTTGACTTCTAGGACATTTTTAAGTGCAATTAGGGATTTCTTGCCACTCTATAGAAATTTGAAGAACATATTAGAACAGAGATTCAAATCTTTTCCAGATAAACTAATTGGCATCAGAATTAGGTACAAAATCTTTTGGAAAAATACACTCTTAATAACCACTGATCTCCCAAGGAGGAATAAGGGGAGCAGTCACAAGCTATCTAGGAGATGTTTAATTTTAGATATCATAGGAGTAAAATCTGCATGGTATAACGGAGTAAGAGACAGAATTAAGTTAATCCCCAAATATTTTAAGGTAGAATCAGCTTTTGAAAAAAAAATCCGAAGAGAGAGTTGGAGAATCAGTTTGTAAAATGATATCCAAACGCATAAATTCTGACTTATTAAAGTTTACCTTGTAACCTGCAAATGATCCTCCACCTCCACAGGACCCTAGCCAGGTTGGTTAGTAAGACAAAACAGGATGTCATCAGCAAACAATGCCAGTTTAATTTCCCAGAATCAGGTTTGAATACCTGTGAAGAAGGCCTTATTTTGCAAAAGGATGGCCACATTTCCAGTTGCAAAGCAAACAAAAGAGGGGAAATGGGACACCCCTGTCTAGTGCTCCACTGAACCACAATGGAGAAGAAATATAACCACTGCATGTCACATGTTTGGAGTTCATAACAATAAGTGTGTAAGATATTTATGAAGTTATCCGTGAACCCAAAATGGTAGAGCACCACATAAAGATGATCCAAAGTAGAGATGAGCGAACCCTGAGAACCGAACCCCCCCAAACATCACTTCTCGAGCCCGGATACGAGCCCGGCTTGGGACTTCCCACCAGAATCGGAAACCAGAACGTGGCAAAATGTCATTATCCCACTGTCGAAATCTCGTGAGATTTGGATTCCATTTGCACTCCAGACTTGGAGAGTGAGGGAGACAGACCTCTGTCTCTCTCTGTGGGTGGTGGCGTCAGGTGGGTTTAGTGTGTGCTCTGTTGGGGTGCTGCTGCAGTCACTGTGGTGTACCTGTGCTGTGTTAGGGGTGGTGTCCTGGCTGTCACTGGTGCTTAATGTGATGCAGCTATACATGGGTGTTGCTGTCCTGGCTGTCACTGTGTTGTACAGGGTGCTGGGGCATTGTCCTCCTGTATGCTGTAAAATATAGGGGTGCTGCTGGCCCTGTATGTTGTAAAAATTCAGAGGTGCAGTTGTTAACAGTTAAAAGCACACTGCTGTATGCTGTAAAAAATAGGGGTGTTGCTGTGCAAATAACATTACACTGGCCCTGCATGTTGTAAAAATTCAGGGGTGCAGTTAAAAAATAAAAGCATACTGCTGTAGGTTGTAAAATATAGAGTTGCTGCTGGCCCTGTATGTTGTAAAAATTCAGAGGTGCAGTTGTTAAAAATTAAAAACACACTGCTCCTATATGCTGTAAAATATAGGGGTGCTGCTGGCCCTATATGTTGTAAAAATTCAGGGGTGCAGTTAATAATTAAAAGCACACTGCTGAATGCTGTAAAATATAGGGCTGCTGCTGGCCCTGTATGTTGTAAAAATTTAGAGGTGCATTTGTTAAGAATTAAAAACACACTGCTGTATGCTGTTAAATATAGGGGTGCTGCTGGCCCTGTATGTTGTAAAAATTCAGAAGTGCAGTTGTTAAAAATTAAAGGCACACTGCTCCTGTATGCTGTAAAATACTGAGCTGCTGCGGGCCCTGTATGTTGTAAAAATTTAGATGTGCAGTTGTTAAAAATTAAAACACACTGCTGTATGCTGTAAAAAAATAGGGGTGCTGCTGGCCCTGTATGTTGTAAAAATTCAGAGGTGCACTTGTTAAAAATTAAAAGCACACTGCTCCTGTATGCTGTAAAATATTTGGGTGCTGCTGGCCCTGTATGTTGTAAAAATTCAGAGGTGCAGTTGTTGCAAATTCAAAGCACACTGCTGTATGCTGTAAAATATAGGGGTGTTGCTGTGTAAATAATATTACACTGGCCCCATATTTTGTAAAAATTAATGGGTGCAGATGTTTAAAATTAAAAGCTCACTGCTATATGCTGTGAAATATAGAGGTGCTCTGGCCCTTTATGTTGTAAAAATTCAGAGGTGCAGATGTTAAAAATTAAAAGCACGCTGCTGTATGCTGTAAAATATAGGGGTGCTGCTGTTAAAATAATTTTACACTGGCCCTGTATGCTGTAAGTATACAGGGCTGCTGTGAAAATAAAGGGGCACTGTTCGGTGTGCTGTAATAATAAATGGGTGCTGTCCTGTGAAATGGAAAACAACAATTTTGGGCAAAAATACCGGAAGATCAGGAGCCACTTCCACTTCCCAGTACTAGTGCTGAAGCTGCTGCTGCCACCAGTCATGACTTTGATGATGCAATTCCATCAACATCGCCTGCAAAGGCCGATGCCCAATTTCATAGAGGGCGTGTAAAATTTAAGAAGAAGAAAATAATATTTAGAAGAAAAATAAATTATCTGACGAGAAACGTAAATTGGCAATATGCCATTCAGGACATGAAGTGGCAAGTAAAGGCTAAGGCCTTGGCCTATGTTTATGACTGGTGACTCAGCTTCTCATGAGGATGGAAGCCCTCCTCCCTCTCAAAAATAAATAAATAAATAAGCTTGTTAAAGCACAGAAAAATATAACTGTGCATTCAGAGATATCACAAATCCCCAAGGAGAGTCCAAGTGTGTCCGCGGTTGCGATGTCTAGGCCTTACCTTCCCAAGACTGTATGGAAAGAGGAGGCTCCTACCACTGTTTGCAAACCCCCTGCAAGTGCTGGGAAGAGCACCGCCAGTCCAGTTGCTGATATTGAGATTAAGGATGCCACTGTAGACGTACACAAGGATAAGAAGGATATAGGTGTAGCTGGCACTGAGGAGGAAGTTGACAATGAGGATACTGATGGTGATGTGGTTTGTTTGAATAAGGCACCAGTGGAGACAGTTTATGTCTGTGGGATGAGAAAGCCCATTGTCATGCCTGGGCAAAATACCAAAAAGCCAAATCTTCGGTGTGAAATAATTTCTCCACAAATCCAGACAACAGGTGTCAAGCGTGTGTTGCCTTTGTCAGTCCGTAATAAGTAGGGGTAAGGACATTAACCACCTAGGAACATCCTCCCTTATACGTAACCTGCAGTGCATTCATGAGAAGTCATTGTCAAGTTCGGAAACTTTGGGTAAGAGCAAAAGCAGTCCACTGACACCTAAATCCCTTCTTTCTCTTTGACCCAAGCTCCTGTAAGCCACACCACCAACTCCCTCGATGTCAATTTCCTCCTCAGTCAGGAACATCAGTAGTCCTGCAGGCCATGTCACTGGTATGACTGACAAGTCCTCTCCTAACCGGGATTCCTCCAGAGGATCCTTGAGTGGTACGCCTACTGCTGCTGCTGCCGCTGCTGTTGTTGCTGCTGGGAGTCGATCGTCATCCCAGAGGGGAAGTCGGAAGACCACTTGTACTACTTCAACTAAGCTGTTGAACGGTCCATTGCAAGGAAGATGAAATATGACAGCAGTCACCCTGTGGCAAAGCGGATTACTGAGGCCATACTAACTATGCTAGTGTTAGACGTGCGTCCGGTATCTATCATTAGTGCAGTGAGATTGAGACAGCTGATGACCGTACTGTGTCTCCGCTACCAAATCCCATCTAGAGTCCACTTCACTGGGAGAGCGATTCCCGGACTTTACAGGGACCTTAAGAAAAGTGTCCTCAGTGTCGTGAAAAAATTATGTTGTACCCAGTGTCCACTTAACCACCGACATGTGGACAAGTGGAGCAGGGCAAACTAAGGACTACATGACTGTGACAGCCCACTGGGTAGATGTATGGCCTCCCGAAGCAACAACAGCAGCAGCACCAGTAGCAGCATCTCACAAATGCCAACTTGTTCCTACCAGGCTACGCGGTATATCACCATTTCTGTAAGAGGCACACCGCTGACAACCTCTTTCAGAATCTGAGGGACATCATCGCACAATGGCTTACCCCACTTAGACTCTCCTTGGGGTTTGGGAAATCGGACAATGCCACCAATATTGTGCATGCATTACATCTGGGTAAATTCCAGCACGTCCCATGTTTTGCACATACAATTAATTTGGTGGTGCAGAATTTTTTGAAAAATGACAGGGGCATGCAAGAGATGCTGTCAGTGGCACGAAAAATTGTGGGCCACTTTCGACATTCAACCTCTGCATTCCGAAGACTGGAGCACCAGCAAATACTCCTGAACCTGCCCTGCTATCCCCTGAAGCAAGAGGTGGTAACGAGGTGGAATTCAACACTCTATATGCTTCAGAAGATGGAGGAGCAGCAAAAGGCCATTCAAGCCTATACATCCACAACATAGGCAAAGCAGCTTCGAACTTGCCACATGTGAAGTCAGTTTAAATACTGCCAGCTTGAGTCAGGTCATTCCCCTCACCAGTCTTTTGCAGAAGCAGCTGGAGAAATTGAAGGAGGAGCAAAGACGGAGCGGTTATGCTAAGTATGTGGGACTTGTGGATGAAGCCCTTCATTCGCTTTGCCAGGATTCAAGGGTGGACAATCTGTTGAAATCAGAGCACTAGATTTTGGCCACCATGCTCGATCCTAGGTTTAAAGCCTACATTGTATCTCTCTTTCCGGCAGACAAAAGTCTGCAGAGGTGCAAAGACCTGCTGGTGAGAAAATTGTCAACTCAAGTGGAACGTGACCCGAGAACAGCTCCTCCTTCATTTTCTCCCGCAACTGGGGCTGCAAGGAAAAGGATAACATTTCCTAGCCCACCTGCTGGTGGTCATGCAGGGCAGTCAGGAGCCAGTGTTGACATCTGGTCCAGACTGAAGGACCTGCCAACGATTACTGACATGTCTACTATCACTGCATATGATGCTGCAGAGACGGCCCTAGGCAAAGGCAAAATAGGCAAGTGCCTAGGGCATTTGGAATGCCAAGGGGCACAAGGAGCTTCTGCTGATTAAAATGATATATATTTCATGCCTATATTCTGGGTGTGACTGCGGCGGAATCTGCATACGAAATGCTACGATACAGTGTATTCCTGGAAAACACTGTAACATAGAATTTTGTATGCAGATACAGCCACAGTCACACACAGAATATAAGCATGCTGCATATCATTGTAATCAGCAGAAGTTGTGTGTGCATCCTAGTTCCATAGCACAGCAAACACATGCATTTACGGCACAAAAAGGCACACAACATTAGCAGAGCTGCCAGCTGACTCACGCCAGGCATCTTCTGCTGCATGGCATATTGAGGCAAGATGTATGAGGACACATCTGTATCCAAGCAGAGGCAGAGGTCACAGTGTAAGCGGCTGTGTGAGTGCTGTGTGGGTTATAAACTGGCGGAGGAGGCTAGGGTTAGGCTGCGGGGAGGGGAGGTTAAGGTTAGGCTGTGGGAGGGGAGTTTAGGGTTAGGCTGTGGGAGGGGAGGTTAGGGTTAGGCTGTAGAGGGGAGGTTAAGGTAAGCCTGCAGAAGGGGGAGGTTGGGGTTAGGCTGCAGGAGGTGAGGGTTAGTGTTAGGCTGCGGAAGGGGAGGTTAGGGTTAGGCTGCGGGGAGGGAGGGTTAGGGTTAGGCTGTGGGAGGGGAGGTTAGGGTAAGGCTGCAGGAGGGGGAGGTGGGGATTAGGCTGCGGAAGGCAAGAGTTAGTGTTAGGCTGCGGAAGGGGAGGTTAGGGTTAGGCTGCAGGAGGAGGGAGGTTAGGGTTAGGCTGAAGGGAGGGGGGTTAGGGTTAGGCTGCAGGAGGGGAGGTTAGGGTTAGGCTGCGGGAGGGGAGGTTAGGGTTAGGATGTGGGAGGGGAGGTTAGGGTTAGGCTGTGGGAAGTTAGGGTTAGGGTTAGGCTGTGAGAGGGGAGGTTAGGGTTAGGCACTGGCAGAGGAGGTTAGGGTTAGGCTGTGGGGAGGGGAGGTTAGGGTTAGGCTGTGGGAGGGGAGGGTAAGGGTTAAGGGGAGGGTAACCTGATTCTGGGAAATTAAACTGGCATTGTTTGCTGATGACATGCTGTTTTGTCTTACTAAACAACCTGGCTAGGGTCCTGTGGAGGTGGAGGATCATTTGCAGGTTACAAGGTAAACTTTAATAAGTCAGAATTTATGCGTTTGGATATCATTTTACAAACTGATTCTCCAACTCTCTCTTCGGATTTTTTTTTCAAAAGCTGATTCTACCTTAAAATATTTGGGGATTAACTTAATTCTGTCTCTTACTCCGTTATACCATGCAGATTGTACTCCTATGATATCTAAAATTAAACATCTCCTAGATAGCTTGCGACTGCTCCCCTTATTCCTCCTTGGGAGATCAGTGGTTATTAAGAGTGTATTTTTCCAAAAGATTTTGTACCTAATTCTGATGCCAATTAGTTTATCTGGAAAAGATTTGAATCTCTGTTCTAATATGTTCTTCAAATTTCTATAGAGTGGCAAGAAATCCCTAATTGCACTTAAAAATTTCCTAGAAGTCAAGGAGGGCTGATTTTAGTGGTCTTCTTGAAGGCTGTATTTTTTAGGTATATTCTTCATTGGGTTCAAGGTGCAAGCTCATATACTAACATTGATTTGGAATTGAAATTATTTGCCCCTCAGTGAATAAATATTTTCACATAAATCCCCTTTTTTCCAATTACACCACTTTTTGGGGCAATTTCTCTTTACCGGCTGGCCTAGACATTGCATTTTTCAAAACCTGGAGATAGAAAGTTATCACAGCCATAAAAGATGCACTTGACTTGGAAAGCCGCAAACTCTCTTTTCTGGACAAGACAAACTTGATTTACTAAATACCCAATTTGATATGTACCTCCAACCTTATTACCTTGCCTTCTTACTCCCCTCTCCAGTGCTCTCTAGAAACATAGAAATGTAGGTCAAGATGTAACAGGGTGCAGGGTTTTTTTGCAAGACAAACCCACACCTTCTCGCATATTAGAAGCTGCAAATTTGTCCCCAAACTCGTCCAATGTAATAGTCCGTGAATTTTTAAGTTCAAGGCTATTACATTGTGTGATGTAGTGCAAGTTTTTTTGAATGAAAACTTGCACAATGTAATGTGATGTTACATTACATTATGCGAGTTTGACAGAAGCATGCACAAATCAGTGAGATCTGTGCATGCTTCTGTCTGTAAAAGTAAAGAAAGTGTTAAAAAGAAAAAAAAAAGATGTGCAGGTCCCCTTCAAGAGCATAACTAACCCTGGGCTATTTGAGCTGGTCCTGGTTGCTGAAATACAGTGAAAAAAATGTGTAGGGTTCCCCCGTAAATTAACAACCAGCACTTGGCTCTTGGACCGGTCCTGGTTTAAAAAATACAAGGGAACTAGCTCCAGGCTCTACTAGCCAGGTAGGTAATGCCGCAGCCAGAGGACACTTTTATACAAGTCCCTGCGGCCACAGAAATACCCCCCAACTAGTCACTCCTGCCCTGGGTTCTCTGGGGGAGTGATACCCCCCCTCCAGGTACCCAAGGGCCAGGGATATAGCCCGGGGCTATGGCCACAACCGCTGGGCTGTGGGTGGTGATTTCATAGCTTTTGTGTAAAAAATAATAAATATTGGGGGTCATTCTGACCTGATTGCTCGCGATGACTGTCGTTGCCTAGCGATCACCTCTGCCTGATTGAAAGGCAGAGGTAGTCACTGGGCGGGAGAGGGCGGCACGGACGGGCCGTGCGGGGGCTGGCCGCAGTGGCTGCATGATGTCACATACAGCCGCTGCGAGCTGGGCACCGACGAGTAGCTCCCGGCCAGCGCGCAAAAGCTGTGCGATACTTTTGTACTTCAGCAACGGGGCAGGGACAGACATGAAGGGCGGGATAGCCCTGTGCTGGGCGTCCCCCCGCATATCAGTGTGGATGATCGTAGCTATGCTAAATTTAGCACAGCTATGATCTACTCGAAATGACCCCCCATTGTCTTGTGCTGTGGAACTACAAGTCCCAGCAAGACTCCCTGCATGCTGGCACTTGAAGAACCACAAGTCCCAGCATGTGGTTCATTAAAGGGTCCACTGGTACCTGTAGTTCCACAACAAAAGGCGAGCTCAGGGAGGACAGAAACCTCAAGTCGAGCAGAAGGGCAAATAAAAGACAATGCACACACTGCGACAGTACTTTAATAAATCACTCTTGCACATACATACACACACTTACACATATTTACCTACATCCCACACCGCCATTCACATCCCCTTCTCCAGTAGAATCCATTAGGGTACCTTTATAATAAAAAAATCCTACACTATTCACCTACTCTAGTGTAGCTCGGTTCTCTTTGTTCCATGTAGGCATCCAGGGGTTAAAAAATAAAAACCGGAAAGAACCCGGCACACAACTTCCATGTGTCGATGTGTACACTTGTGGTTCTCCAAGTACCAGCATGCGGGGGAGGCTTGATAGGACATGTAGTTCCACAGCAAAAGACAATTTCATTTTCTTTTTTACACAAAAGCTATGAAGTCTCCTCCAACAGCCCAGGGGTGGTGGCCATAGCCCTGGGCATCATCCCTGGCCTTTGGGTGCCTGGAGGGGGTTGGGTCTTTATTGGGGGGTCACCACTCCCCAGGGAACCCCGGCCATGGGTGAATAGTTGGGGGTGACTAGTTGGGGGTGTGATGCTGCATTTGCAGCGACCTGTGTTAAAGTGTCCTCGGGCTATGGCATTACCTCCCTGGCTAGTGGATCATTGTGCTGGTTCCATAAATATGGGGGACCCCTACGTATGTTTCCCCCCATATTTTTGGAACCAGGACCAGTCCAAGAGCCCGGTGCTGGTTGTTAAAATCCGGGGGAAACCCTACGTTTTTTTCGCTCCTGTATTTTTGCAACTAGTACCGCCTCAAAGAGCCTGGGGCTGGTTATGCTTTTGGTTGGGGGACCTGCACGTCTGCACCAATCAGAATTTATTTAACATTTTTGTAGTTGCATGTAGAATATAATAGATAGTATCTGATTGGTTGCTATGGCCAACTACATCAGTTTCTAAAGAAACACATCTTAGTAAATGTGCTCCACTGTTTTAGCTTTAAGTGGGTGTGTGAAAGGGTATACATTTGTATTTCCGGTGGACCGGATTCTGCCTGTCAATTTCCCCACAGAGGTATCGTGGCACCCACATTGTGGGCAGTGGGGTGAGCACTAAAAGTCCCCTTGTGGACTTGCTGCGCTTGCCACAGGATTTAGTACCACTCTATGGGTGTCATGGACACCCACAAGTGGGAATAGTCCTGTTGCGCTGATTTTCCACTTGTCAGCTTTGTTGCCTGTCGTGATTCTGGCATCGGTATTCTGTCTGCAGGAAGTTTGACAGCTGGCAAATTAATGGCATGCATGTGAAAGTATGTTGTTGTGTTAATTTTACTCATCAGGCAGCTGTAGTGAGTGAGGTGACATTGCCAGGGGACTAGTGATGTGCACCGGAAATTTTTCGAGTTTTGTGTTTTGGTTTTGGATTCGGTTCCGCGGCTGTGTTTTGGATTCGGACGCGTTTTGGCAAAACCTCCCTGAAAATTTTTTGTCGGATTCGGGTGTGTTTTGGATTCGGGTGTTTTTTTTACAAAAAACTCTCAAAAACAGCTTAAATCATAGAATTTGGGGGTCATTTTGATCCCATAGTATTATTAACCTCAATAACCATAATTTCCACTCATTTCCAGTAGAGATGAGCGGGTTCGGTTCCTCGGAATCCGAACCCGCCCGAACTTCAGCTTTTTTTACACGGATCCGAGCGACTCGGATCTTCCCGCCTTGCTCGGTTAACCCGAGCGCGCCCGAACGTCATCATGACGCTGTCGGATTCTCGCGAGACTCGGATTCTATATAAGGAGCCGCGCGTCGCCGCCATTTTCACACGTGCATTGAGATTGATAGGGAGAGGACGTGGCTGGCGTCCTCTCCATTTAGATTAGAAGAGAGAGAGTGAGATTGAGACAGAGACACTTGATTTACTGGAGCTTAGGAGTACTAGAGAGTGCAGAGTTTACTAGTGACTGACCACTGACCAGTGACCACCAGTGCAGTTTTATTTAATATAATCCATTCTCTGCCTGAAAAAAACGATACACAGTGACTCAGTCACATACCATATCTGTGCTCAGCCCAGTGTGCTGCATCATCTATGTATAATATCTGACTGTGCTCACACAGCTTAATTGTGGGGGAGACTGGGGAGCAGTTATAGGTTATAGCAGGAGCCAGGAGTACATATTATTAAAATTAAACAGTGCACACTTTTGCTGCAGGAGTGCCACTGCCAGTGTGACTGACCAGTGACCTGACCACACTGACCACCAGTATGTTATACTATATTGTGATTGCCTGAAAAAGTTAAACACTCGTCGTGTGACTTGTGTGGTGTTTTTTATTCTATAAAAAACTCATTCTGCTGACAGACAGTGTCCAGCAGGTCCGTCATTATATAATATATACCTGTCCGGCTGCAGTAGTGATATATATATATATTTTTTATATCATTATTTATCATCCAGTCGCAGCAGACACAGTACGGTAGTTCACGGCTGTAGCTACCTCTGTGTCGGCACTCGGCAGTCCATCCATAATTGTATACCACCTACCCGTGGTTTTTTTTTTCTTCTTTATACATACTACATCTCATTATCATCCAGTCTATATTAGCAGCAGACACAGTACAGTACGGTGGTCCACGGCTGTAGCTACCTCTGTGTCGGCACTCGGCAGTCCATCCATAATTGTATACCACCTACCCGTGGTTTTTTTTTCTTTCTTCTTTATACATACTACATCTCATTATCATCCAGTCTATATTAGCAGCAGACACAGTACAGTACGGTAGTCCATGGCTGTAGCTACCTCTGTGTCGGCACTCGGCAGTCCATCCATAATTGTATACCACCTACCCGTGGTTTTTTTTTCTTTCTTCTTTATACATACTACATCTCATTATCATCCAGTCTATATTAGCAGCAGACACAGTACAGTACGGTAGTCCACGGCTGTAGCTACCTCTGTGTCGGCACTCGGCAGTCCATCCATAATTGTATACCACCTACCCGTGGTTTTTTTTTTCTTCTTTATACATACTACATCTCTTTATCATCCAGTCTATATTAGCAGCAGACACAGTACAGTACGGTAGTCCACGGCTGTAGCTACCTCTGTGTCGGCACTCGGCAGTCCATCCATAATTGTATACCACCTACCCGTGGTTTTTTTTTTCTTTATTCTTTATACATACTACATCTCATTATCATCCAGTCTATATTAGCAGCAGACACAGTACAGTACGGTAGTCCACGGCTGTAGCTACCTCTGTGTCGGCACTCGGCAGTCCGTCCATAATTGTATACCACCTACCCGTGGTTTTTTTTTCTTTCTTCTTTATACATACATACTACATCTCATTATCAACCAGTCTATATTAGCAGCAGACACAGTACAGTACGGTAGTCCACGGCTGTAGCTACCTCTGTGTCGGCACTCGGCAGTCCATCCATAATTGTATACCACCTACCCGTGGTTTTTTTTTCTTTCTTCTTTATACATACTACATCTCATTATCATCCAGTCTATATTAGCAGCAGACACAGTACAGTACGGTAGTCCACGGCTGTAGCTACCTCTGTGTCGGCACTTGGCAGTCCGTCCATAATTGTATACCACCTACCCGTGGTTTTTTTTTCTTTCTTCTTTATACATACATACTACATCTCATTATCAACCAGTCTATATTAGCAGCAGACACAGTACAGTACGGTAGTCCACGGCTGTAGCTACCTCTGTGTCGGCACTCGGCAGTCCGTCCATAATTGTATACCACCTACCCGTGGTTTTTTTTTCTTTCTTCTTTATACATACATACTACATCTCTTTATCAACCAGTCTATATTAGCAGCAGACACAGTACGGTAGTCCACGGCTGTAGCTACCTCTGTGTCGGCACTCGGCAGTCCGTCCATAATTGTATATCACCTACCCGTGGTTTTTTTTTCTTTCTTCTTTATACATACATACTACATCTCTTTATCAACCAGTCTATATTAGCAGCAGACACAGTACAGTACGGTAGTCCACGGCTGTAGCTACCTCTGTGTCGGCACTCGGCAGTCCATCCATAATTGTATACTAGTATCCATCCATCTCCATTGTTTACCTGAGGTGCCTTTTAGTTGTGCCTATTAAAATATGGAGAACAAAAATGTTGAGGTTCCAAAATTAGGGAAAGATCAAGATCCACTTCCACCTCGTGCTGAAGCTGCTGCCACTAGTCATGGCCGAGACGATGAAATGCCAGCAACGTCGTCTGCCAAGGCCGATGCCCAATGTCATAGTACAGAGCATGTCAAATCCAAAACACCAAATATCAGTAAAAAAAGGACTCCAAAACCTAAAATAAAATTGTCGGAGGAGAAGCGTAAACTTGCCAATATGCCATTTACCACACGGAGTGGCAAGGAACGGCTGAGGCCCTGGCCTATGTTCATGGCTAGTGGTTCAGCTTCACATGAGGATGGAAGCACTCAGCCTCTCGCTAGAAAAATGAAAAGACTCAAGCTGGAAAAAGCACAGCAAAGAACTGTGCGTTCTTCGAAATCCCAAATCCACAAGGAGAGTCCAATTGTGTCGGTTGCGATGCCTGACCTTCCCAACACTGGACGTGAAGAGCATGCGCCTTCCACCATTTGCACGCCCCCTGCAAGTGCTGGAAGGAGCACCCGCAGTCCAGTTCCTGATAGTCAGATTGAAGATGTCAGTGTTGAAGTACACCAGGATGAGGAGGATATGGGTGTTGCTGGCGCTGGGGAGGAAATTGACCAGGAGGATTCTGATGGTGAGGTGGTTTGTTTAAGTCAGGCACCCGGGGAGACACCTGTTGTCCGTGGGAGGAATATGGCCGTTGACATGCCTGGTGAAAATACCAAAAAAATCAGCTCTTCGGTGTGGAAGTATTTCACCAGAAATGCGGACAACATTTGTCAAGCCGTGTGTTCCCTTTGTCAAGCTGTAATAAGTAGGGGTAAGGACGTTAACCACCTCGGAACATCCTCCCTTATACGTCACCTGCAGCGCATTCATAATAAGTCAGTGACAAGTTCAAAAACTTTGGCCGACAGTGGAAGCAGTCCACTGACCAGTAAATCCCTTCCTCTTGTAACCAAGCTCACGCAAACCACCCCACCAACTCCCTCAGTGTCAATTTCCTCCTTCCCCAGGAATGCCAATAGTCCTGCAGGCCATGTCACTGGCAATTCTGATGATTCCTCTCCTGCCTGGGATTCCTCCGATGCATCCTTGCGTGTAACGCCTACTGCTGCTGGCGCTGCTGTTGTTGCTGCTGGGAGTCGATGGTCATCCCAGAGGGGAAGTCGTAAGCCCACTTGTACTACTTCCAGTAAGCAATTGACTGTTCAACAGTCCTTTGCGAGGAAGATGAAATATCACAGCAGTCATCCTGCTGCAAAGCGGATAACTGAGGCCTTGATAACTATGTTGGTGTTAGACGTGCGTCCGGTATCCGCCGTTAGTTCACAGGGAACTAGACAATTTATTGAGGCAGTGTGCCCCCGTTACCAAATACCATCTAGGTTCCACTTCTCTAGGCAGGCGATACCGAGAATGTACACGGACGTCAGAAAAAGACTCACCAGTGTCCTAAAAAATGCAGTTGTACCCAATGTCCACTTAACCATGGACATGTGGACAAGTGGAGCAGGGCAGGGTCAGGACTATATGACTGTGACAGCCCACTGGGTAGATGTATGGACTCCCGCCGCAAGAACAGCAGCGGCGGCACCAGTAGCAGCATCTCGCAAACACCAACTCTTTCCTAGGCAGGCTACGCTTTGTATCACCGCTTTCCAGAATACGCACACAGCTGAAAACCTCTTACGGCAACTGAGGAAGATCATCGCGGAATGGCTTACCCCAATTGGACTCTCCTGTGGATTTGTGGCATCGGACAACGCCAGCAATATTGTGTGTGCATTAAATATGGGCAAATTCCAGCACGTCCCATGTTTTGCACATACCTTGAATTTGGTGGTGCAGAATTTTTTAAAAAACGACAGGGGCGTGCAAGAGATGCTGTCGGTGGCCAGAAGAATTGCGGGACACTTTCGGCGTACAGGCACCACGTACAGAAGACTGGAGCACCACCAAAAACTACTGAACCTGCCCTGCCATCATCTGAAGCAAGAAGTGGTAACGAGGTGGAATTCAACCCTCTATATGCTTCAGAGGTTGGAGGAGCAGCAAAAGGCCATTCAAGCCTATACAATTGAGCACGATATAGGAGGTGGAATGCACCTGTCTCAAGCGCAGTGGAGAATGATTTCAACGTTGTGCAAGGTTCTGATGCCCTTTGAACTTGCCACACGTGAAGTCAGTTCAGACACTGCCAGCCTGAGTCAGGTCATTCCCCTCATCAGGCTTTTGCAGAAGAAGCTGGAGACATTGAAGGAGGAGCTAACACGGAGCGATTCCGCTAGGCATGTGGGACTTGTGGATGGAGCCCTTAATTCGCTTAACAAGGATTCACGGGTGGTCAATCTGTTGAAATCAGAGCACTACATTTTGGCCACCATGCTCGATCCTAGATTTAAAGCCTACCTTGGATCTCTCTTTCCGGCAGACACAAGTCTGCTGGGGTTGAAAGACCTGCTGGTGAGAAAATTGTCAAGTCAAGCGGAACGCGACCTGTCAACATCTCCTCCTTCACATTCTCCCGCAACTGGGGGTGCGAGGAAAAGGCGCAGAATTCCGAGCCCACCCGCTGGCGGTGATGCAGGGCAGTCTGGAGCGACTGCTGATGCTGACATCTGGTCCGGACTGAAGGACCTGACAACGATTACGGACATGTCGTCTACTGTCACTGCATATGATTCTCTCAACATTGAAAGAATGGTGGAGGATTATATGAGTGACCGCATCCAAGTAGGCACGTCACACAGTCCGTACTTATACTAGCAGGAAAAAGAGGCAATTTGGAGGCCCTTGCACAAACTGGCTTTATTCTACCTAAGTTGCCCTCCCACAAGTGTGTACTCCAAAAGAGTGTTTAGTGCCGCCGCTCACCTTGTCAGCAATCGGCGTACGAGGTTACATCCAGAAAATGTGGAGAAGATGATGTTCATTAAAATGAATTATAATCAATTCCTCCGCGAAGACATTGACCAGCAGCAATTGCCTCCACAAAGTACACAGGGAGCTGAGATGGTGGATTCCAGTGGGGACGAATTGATAATCTGTGAGGAGGGGGATGTACACGGTGATATATCGGAGGATGATGATGAGGTGGACATCTTGCCTCTGTAGAGCCAGTTTGTGCAAGGAGAGATTAATTGCTTCTTTTTTGGGGGGGGTCCAAACCAACCCGTCATATCAGTCACAGTCGTGTGGCAGACCCTGTCACTGAAATGATGGGTTGGTTAAAGTGTGCATGTCCTGTTTTGTTTATACAACATAAGGGTGGGTGGGAGGGCCCAAGGACAATTCCATCTTGCACCTCTTTTTTCTTTTATTTTTCTTTGCGTCATGTGCTGTTTGGGGAGGGTTTTTTGGAAGGGCCATCCTGCGTGACACTGCAGTGCCACTCCTAGATGGGCCCGGTGTTTGTGTCGGCCACTAGGGTCGCTTATCTTACTCACACAGTCAGCTACCTCATTGCGCCTCTTTTTTTCTTTGCGTCATGTGCTGTTTGGGGAGGGTTTTTTGGAAGGGACATCCTGCGTGACACTGCAGTGCCACTCCTAGATGGGCCCGGTGTTTGTGTCGGCCACTAGGGTCGCTTATCTTACTCACACAGTCAGCTACCTCATTGCGCCTCTTTTTTTCTTTGCGTCATGTGCTGTTTGGGGAGGGTTTTTTGGAAGGGACATCCTGCGTGACACTGCAGTGCCACTCCTAGATGGGCCCGGTGTTTGTGTCGGCCACTAGGGTCGCTTATCTTACTCACACAGCTACCTCATTGCGCCTCTTTTTTTCTTTGCGTCATGTGCTGTTTGGGGAGGGTTTTTTGGAAGGGACATCCTGCGTGACACTGCAGTGCCACTCCTAGATGGGCCCGGTGTTTGTGTCGGCCACTAGGGTCGCTTATCTTACTCACACAGCGACCTCGGTGCAAATTTTAGGACTAAAAATAATATTGTGAGGTGTGAGGTATTCAGAATAGACTGAAAATGAGTGGAAATTATGGTTTTTGAGGTTAATAATACTTTGGGATCAAAATGACCCCCAAATTCTATGATTTAAGCTGTTTTTTAGGGTTTTTTGAAAAAAACACCCGAATCCAAAACACACCCGAATCCGACAAAAAAAATTCGGTGAGGTTTTGCCAAAACGCGGTCGAACCCAAAACACGGCCGCGGAACCGAACCCAAAACCAAAACACAAAACCCGAAAAATTTCCGGCGCTCATCTCTAATTTCCAGTCTATTCTGAACACCTCACAATATTATTTTTAGTCCTAAAATTTGCACCGAGGTCGCTGGATGGCTAAGCTAAGCGACCCAAGTGGCCGACACAAACACCTGGCCCATCTAGGAGTGGCACTGCAGTGTCGGACAGGATGGCAGATTTAAAAAATAGTCCCCAAACAGCACATGCTGCAAAGAAAAAAAAAGGTGCACCAATGTCGCTGGATGGCTAAGCTTAGCGACCCAAGTGGCCGATACAAACACCTGGCCCATCTAGGAGTGGCACTGCAGTGTCAGACAGGATGGCAGATTTAAAAAATAGTCCCCAAACAGCACATGATGCAAAGAAAAAAAGAGTCGCAATGAGGTAGCTGGATGGCTAAGCTAAGCGACACAAGTGGCCGACACAAACACCTGGCACATCTAGGAGTGGAACTGCAGTGTCAGACAGGATGGCAGATTTAAAAAATAGTCCCCAAACAGCACATTATGCAAAGTAAAAAAGAGGTGCCATGAGGTAGCTGTGTGACTAAGCTAAGCGACCCAAGTGGCCAACACAAACACCTGGCCCATCTAGGAGTGGCACTGCAGTTTTCTAGCGAGAGGATGAGTGCTTCCATTCTCATGTGAATCTGAACCACTAGCCATGAACATAGGCCAGGGCCTCAGCCGTTCCTTGCCACTCCGTGTCGTAAATGGCATATTGGCAAGTTTACGCTTCTCATCAGACGCTTTTAATTTTGATTTTTGGGTCATTTTACTGAACTTTTGTAGTATACTTGACGACACAGAGGTAGAGCAGTGGACTACTGTACCGTACTGCTATATATTATATACTGGTGGTCAGCAAAATTCTGCACTGTCCACCTACTATATATACTGCGCACAACTAAAATGCACCACAGGTATGGATGGATAGTATACTTGATGACACAGAGGTAGGTAGAGCAGTGGCCTACTGTACCGTACTGCTATATATTATATACTGGTGGTCAGCAAAATTCTGCACTGTCCTCCCACTATATATACTGCGCACAACTAAAATGCACCACAGGTATGGATGGATAGTATACTTGACGACACAGAGGTAGGTAGAGCAGTGGACTACTGTACCGTACTGATATAATACTGGTGGTCACTGGTTAGCAAAATTCTGCACTGTCCTCCTACTATATACTACAATGCAGCACAGATATGGAGCGTTTTTCAGGCAGAGAACGTAGATATTTTCAGCACACTGAGCACATATATTTGCAAGCACACTGAGCACATATATTTGCAAGCACACTGAGCACAGATATTTGCAGCACACTGAGCACAGATATTTGCAGCACACTGAACACAACTGAGAGAACACTGCACGTCCTCTCCCTATCATCTCCAATGCACGAGTGAAAATGGCGGCGACGCGTGGCTCCTTATATAGAATACGAATCTCGTGAGAATCCGAGAGCGGGATGATGACGTTCGGGCGCGCTCGGGTTAACCGAGCAAGGCGGGAGGATCCGAGTCTGCCTTGGAACCGTGTAAAATGGGTGAAGTTCGGGGGGGTATGGATTCCGAGGAACTGAACCCGCTCATCACTACAGGGGACTGTCCAGAAGTTGTAGTGGTAGCCTGGATGAAACCTCTGAGATGTGGCATCGTGGTGGAGACACACGTGGCCTGCTTGTGACAGCCGACTTCCATTTCTGTGTTGGTGACATGTGTGCTGGCCTGCCTGATACATCCGACTTGTGCTTCCTTGAAGGAGACGGTGTGTGGATGGACCTACAAAATATGTCCATATTTATAATTTGACACAATTTGTTGATAGTAAAAACCCATGTACTTACCAGCTTCTACATCATCCTCAGCTTCAGGCTGAGTGGGGGCATGGACCACTGTTGTGGACTTTTGGCTCACTGAAAATTATGTGTACCATTTGATTACAACTCAATAATTTTTGGCAAACATTTTTAATAAACATGTGACATTTGTAAGTTTCTTTAACACACATTGACACATTGGGGGTCATTCCGAGTTGATCGCTCGCTGACGATTTTCACAGCGCAGCGATCAGGTGAAAAAATGGCATTTATGCGCATGCGTAAGCCCTGCAATGCGCACGCACGTCATACAGGTACAAAGCCCTTTGTAGTTGTGCTCAGGTTCTAGCGAAGTTTTTCTTCAAACTGAGGGCCGCAAGAAGATTGACAGGAAGGGGGCATTTCTGGGTGTCAACTGACCGTTTTCATGGAGTGTTTGCAAAAACACAGGCATGTCTGGAAAAACACAGGCGTGTCTGGAAAAACGCAGGCGTGGCTGGGCGTTCACTGGGCGGGTGTATGACGTCAAATCCGGACACGAATAGGCTGAAGTGATCGCAAGCGCTGAGTAGGTTCAGAGCTACTCTGAAACTGCACAGACTGTTTTTGCAGAGCTTAGCTGCACAAGCGTTCGCACTTCTGCCAAGCTAAAATACACTCCCCAGTGGGCAGCGGCATAGCGTTTGCACGGCTGCTAAAACAAGCTAGCGAGCGATGAACTTGGAATGACCCCCATTGCCAGTATATCAGTGACATTGTTGCAAAGTCACCAACTTTGATTATTTTCTAACCAATAAAAACAAATATTGTAGACATAACTTTTGTTTGCTGTACTTATATTTTTGGATAAAGAATTATTTAAAAAATTATGTTTGACATAATTTCACAAAACACAACTCTACAAATGTGAAGAATCTAGCAAAGTATTGGACAACCACATATCCCAAAAACAGGATGTAGTTATGTGACCGGCGGTCAGGAGACCGGTGGTCACAATACCGATGCCTACATCCCGGCCCCTTAAAATCTCGACAGTCGGCAATACCGATGCCTACATCACGACCCCTTCAAATCTCGACAGTCGCATGGTGAGCGCAGCGAGCCCAAAAGGGGCTTTACTGTGCTCGCTACCGCGCGCTGGCATTTTAAACCCCAGGATCCCAGCATCGGTATGGTGACCGGCGGGATCCCAAGCACCGGTTACCATACCCAACCCCAAAAAAACAACAACATGCAATGCATATTTAAACACAGGACAGATGCACACTTTCAATGTATGTTTAATTCAAAAAAACACCATGAGCCAACATCTAAATACAAATCAATTATTTAGATAAGAGGTAATATTGGTGTACTACAAACAAAGTAAAGATAAAATTGGATCTTAAGGGGTGAGACTACATAGGTGAAGGCACTAACTGAAACAGCAAAGCAAAACAAAACTGTAATATATGGCACAAAAACCCACTGGCAACATACAGTGGCAAATGCAGGATTTCTGGAGGGTGGTTTCCAAATGGAATCTACAATCTCCCACTCTGCGGAACATTGGAGCAACTGTGGGAGTGTTGGGGAATGGTAGAAGAACCTAGTAACGAGCCTGGACATTAATGTAAACATTGGTCTTTTCATACACTGGGTACTGTATGGAATATAGTATTAATATTAAACACTGTAGAATGGTCGATAGTATAGGCTGTATCAAATATACAGTATTTAAATAATATAAAAAAGTGGTCAGGAAAAGGTTAACATACCATTATAAATAAATTCAAAAACATAACAGACCCACTACTGCACTTTCTAAGCACACATTCTCCCACCTCATGGTAAGGCTCCTGTCTCTTCTTCCTGATAGCTACTCTCTGGTCCAGCACACGGATTGAGTACTCAGATCCACACAAAGCAAACTTGGTAGAAGAAGCTGCTACCACTGGGCATGTGCAGTAGCTCTGCTTAGTCCCTTAACCTGTATGATGTGGCAGCAGCTCTAGTAATAATATTATATACCATTGCTATTGTTGTCATAATTTGAGCCACTTGCCAAGAGGAGGGGGTTTCCAGGCAACCAGAAACCCCCCTGCGTTTGCCTATGACATAGATGTCAGTCTTGTGAGCAGACCCACAATAAGGTGAACAGGCTCAAGGCCAAAACAATCATCAATACAGTATTGGCATGTAGGCATTATGTAACAATACATTACAACAGTAATGTCACTTAAATTCTTAATGCTTTATCACAAAAAACAAAACAAAACAGAAAAGCACTTTGGAAACAATACAGCAATGACACACATATCCAGTAACTTATTGCCTTCAAAAATAAATAAATATTTCCAAAAGCGTGCAGGATTATGATTCATAAAATCATAAAAAAGCACAGTATACAGCATATTTAAATATGTTTACATATTACAACACCTTTAAAATGGAATAAAAACTAACAAAAACACTTACCACCCTTCTTGGGCCAATCAGAATCCACAACATAAGTTGCCCTCACCACTTATGGAAGGATAAGGAGGATCTGCATGGGCTCTTCATATTCCAGGTATGACGCCAGAAATGGATGGCTACCTCCTGTTTGGCATGATGACTTGGCCCGCTTGGCCATTTTCACCTTGACACGGCGCTTCATGTCATAAAACCTTTTTCTGTATGAGTCCTCTGTGCACTCGACCAAGCCCTCACTGTTTACAGCAGCCACAACTTTTTTCCCTAAAATGCCTTTTTTGCGGGTCGACACCTTTGCAGACTGTGGCCCGAATAGCTGAAGATGGTGCTTTATAATCTCCCGAACCTAAGCCACGTTTTCAGCAAAGGTGAATTTGACATTGTGGCCCATCTTGGTTGTAGTGCATGGCAGTGGAGCTACATCACTCTCAGAAAAAGAATCTGCAGCTTCCTCTGCCACCTCTTCCCCCTCACTGACCTCCTCCACCTCCCTAACATCCCTCCTCTCAATAACCTCTTACACCTCACTCACCTCACTCCTCTCACAAACCTCCGGCTCCTACACCTCACTCACAGCAGACTGGGACATACTTGACACAAACAACACTGAACACTAAACACACTCCTCCACTGCCTCTACACAGCACACACCACACACACACACACACACACACACACACACACACACACACACACTGACAAGAGACTTGGAAAAAAATTACAAGGACAAAAAAATCTGACAATCTACTAAATGACAAGACTACAAGAATGACAAGAAAACTTACAAACACAGTACAGCACTCAGAAATTGCTAAACAAACTCCAAACAACTCACCAACTCCTCAGACCACAACCTCTCACCTCTCCATTAACTAAACCCACGAAGTTTGGACGGTTTGGGGCATATTTACATGGTTGAGCTTTAACAGTCCTACATATTGAACACAACCAATCACGCACAAGTGACGAAAACAAAAGTGCAAGTGTTAATGTGTCCGCAATTGAAATAACACTGTCGCAATTGAAAAAACACGAATCATGCAGCAAAGTACCCATGTTCGACCGGAACACAATACGGCCAGAAATATACATATATACAACATATGTATAACATCGACATCGGAAAAATTGAAATACACAAACGCCGTAAATGAGCAAATTGCCGATTTTAGTTCCAAAAAGTTGCAAAAAACACGGTTGATGTCATCCGAGATAAATCTCAGCAAAATTTGACAGAAACACAAATCTTAGTAAATTTACCCCATTGAGAGAGCTGGTGAAATCAGATATTGAAGAGAAATCATGAATTACACATCAGTCTGTCTAGCCATCAGATGCTGCTTCCCATTGTATGCAATAATTACAGTGGTAATGGGTGAGCGATACTGAATGGGTTACCATGATGTATGGAAGGAAGGTTAGAAAGTATAGGCAACTGTAACATCAATCGTATGGACCCTGTTACTTAACAGTATTGCAGGGCTGCTGTCAGGACATGCGACAGAGGGTCCGTTGGGTCCTATGACAAGGGGGCTCCGGGGTCCGGCAATCTGTGATGATCCTCTGCAGAGTTCCCGGGGTTTCCAGTATCTGCTGTGCATACTAGTTTCCAAACTGCAGCACAGGTGCACAGAATTCAAATTGCACAATGTTCTCTGACCAGTTGTTAACTATTTGTGTGCCTGAGGTTTATTCAAGCTCCTGTGTGCATCTCTATTCTAATGTATGTTCAAATCTCACCCTGTAATCTGCTATTGCAATCTGAACCTCAGCAAAACATCTCTATTCTAAATGTATATTCAAATCTCACCCTGTAATCTGCTATTGCAATCTGAACCTCAGCAAAACATCTCTATTCTAAATGTATGTTCAAATCTCACCCTGTAATCTGCTATTGCAATCTGAACCTCAGCAAAACATCTCTACTCTAAATGTATGTTCAAATCTCACCCTGTAATCTGTCATTGCAATCTGAACCTCAGCAAAACATCTCTATTCTAAATGTATGTTCAAATCTCACCCTGTAATCTGCTATTGCAATCTGAACCTCAGCAAAACATCTCTATTATTATTATTATTACATTTTATTTATAAGGCGCCACATGTGTTTCGCAGCGCCGTACAAAGGACAGTACAGGGAGACAAAACATAGCATTACAGTAAATAAATAACAGAAATAGAGTACAGGTAACAGAGCACCACACGTTCTCAAGACATAATACAGCTAAAATGTAAGTATTGATGGAGTGATCATCATACTACTAGAGGCTGGTGGCCATAGATGGAGATGAGCCTTTACTAGCAGGATAAAGATGGTCGTTGAGTAGGGGAGAGCTGCGAGTGAAATGTGTCGAGACGAGGGCTTAGATAACAAGAGGAAAGAGGGCCCTGCTCTGAAGAGCTAACAATCTAGTGGGGAGGGGTGACAGACAGATGACAAGAGGTGCAGGCAAGCAGGAGGTAGCCTGATGGCAGTATGCAAGCAAAGCTGAAATGTTCACGGCATGAGACGCGGCTTCAGTAGTGGTGGTAGCCTGATGGCAGTATGCAAGCAAAGCTGAAATGTTCACGGTGGAGGCGCGGCTTCAGCACTGGGTTATGCATCGGGAGGGTATGCTTTGATGAATAGGTGGGTTTTCAGTGCCCATTTGAAGCTTTGCAAGGTCGGGGAGAGTCTAATGGAGTGGGGGAGTGCATTCCACTGAAGGGGTGCAGCACGGGCAAAATCCTGAACTCGTGCATGGGAAGCAGTGACCAGGGCGGTGGAGAGGTGACGGTCATTAGTCGACCATAGGGGGCGGGAGGGAGTATGAAGGGAAAGGAGTTTGGAGATGTAGGGAGCAGTGGAATTAGAGATGGCCTTGTATGTGAGGGTGAGGAGTTTGAAGAGGATTCTGTAGGGGAATGGGAGCTAGTGTAGATTTTGTCGAAGTTGAGTGGCAGATGTAGTGCGGCGGGAGAGGAAGATAAGCCTAGCTGCGGAGTTCAGGACAGATTGGAGGGGAGCAGGATGGGAGCAAGCGAGGCCAGTGAAGAGGACATTGCAGTAGTCAAGTCGTGAGATGACCAGTGAGTGAATGATGAGTTTAGTTGCACTCTGGGAGAGATATGGCCTGATACGAGCAATGTTTCGTAGCTGGAAATGACAGGATTGTGCCATAGCTTGGATGTGGGGTGCAAAGGAGAGGGAGGAGTCAAGAGTGATGCCCAAGCAGCGGAGTTGGGGAACGGGGGAGATGGTGGTGTTGTCAACAATGATGGAGATATTGGTCGGGGATGTTGCTCTGGATGGGGGGAAGATGATGAGTTCAGTTTTGTCCATGTTGAGCTTTAGAGAGCATTCAGACATCCAGGAGGAGATTGCGGAGAGGCAGCTGGAAACCTGAGAGAGGACAGAGGGGGACAGATCAGGAGATGAGAGGTAGAGTTGTATTCTAAATGTATGTTCAAATCTCTTGTTAGATGGTTTTGTGATTTCTGGTTTTGTTTGTAATTTAAAATACCTGTGTTTAAAAGTTTGGTCAGTGCCGCATATTTAATCAAGGCAGACTGGGCTGGTGTTTGCTTAGTCAAACACTGGGTAATTTAGCTCCTTTGATTAGTGGGACATTTGCCTCAGCTGTATTTGTGTCAATTTACCATAGTATATCTGTAGCTTCAGCCATGCAGAGCTGTGTGGTCAGCTGTGCGTTCCAATACTCAAAGCGTTCCTATCTCTAAGCGTTTTGAAAATTAACAGTTAAAAAAAACAGTTGAACAAACATTGAACAACATCAAGAAAGAAATCCAGAATATTATGTGGACTCATCAAACCTCTGAAATGAAATCACCAGGACTATGCCCACTAACCCTCTGGCAGAGAACATCAGTAGTACCTTACAGGCCTACCCCTCAAAGGATGGACTACTCCACCCAGGGTAATCCTACGCAGTGCGCCGAAGATGGCTGCCGCACCTGGTAACCTGTGAGGGTGGAATACACAGCCCATGGAAGTTATTACCCAAAATGCCTACACCAATCCTGCATTATTCTTTCTGTGTCTTTTTTTTGTCTGTGTGGTTTATCTTTTGATGTGTAATACTTAAATCTTCTGTATTATGTGCATTGTTTGAGTTCTAGTTGGTGCCGCGGATGGCTGCCTCGGAGCTGCTCTGCCAAGCAGCCTTCGTTTTTAGTCTTACATGTATAATATGTTGAGTCTATTGTACAGCTGCAATGTGCAGTATGAAGTTGAACTCATACGTGTAATGTATGCTACGTTTTTCCCCCTTCTTATGCCATGTATTCCCCCTTCATGTTGCTGCTTGGCGATGTATTGTACCACAAAGAATTCCTAGTGTACGACGTGAGTACACCTGGCCAATAAAGCTGATTCTGATTCTGATGATATTCTCTGACACTGCTGCATTCCATGACGTCCAGCTGATCTCCACTTCACCAACCTAAGTCTCAGTGCAGCCAGTCAGTTACCCTGCAGCCAAACACATCCCAGCAAGGAGTTTAAAGGAAGTCTAGCTGCAGCATTCTGGGCCTATGCTACTAGTCACATAGTTAGTGTGACATTTGAACCTGCTTCCCTCCTCCCATGTGGCACTATCAGACCCAGAATAACCTCAGCCAGTAATCAGTCCAGTTCTGCATATCCTCAGCCAGTTAACAGTCTAGTGCTGCATATCCTCAGCTTGTAACCAGTCCAGTCCTGCATATCCTCAACTGGTAACCAGTCTGGTCCTGCATATCCTCAGCTGGTAACCTGTCTGGTCCAGCATATCCTCAGCTGGTAACCAGTCCAGTCCTGCATAGCCTCAGTTGGGAAACAGTCTGGTCCAGCTGTATTCTTCAGCTGGTAGCCAGTCCAGTCCAGCAGCATCTCTTCAGCCAGTAGCCAGTCCGGTCCAGCTGTATTCCTCAGCTGGTAAACAGTCCGGTCAAGCTTTCTTCAGCTGGTGATCAGTCCGGAACATTACCACTACGAGGTTTATAACCTTGAACTCATAACAAAGGCAGTCTCACTGCTACCCAAATCCCATGCAAAAGAGCTATATTCAGCCTCCCCGACTCCAGCTCCAAACCTCAGACCCTGGATGTCGGTCATCACCTGACCCAGGTAACCTTGTGCACAAAACCATGACAGTTGCAGTGTCCCAAAACAAAGTTTCAGTAAGCCATTTACCGGATATATGAAATAAAGAAGTGCCCACTTTATACCTTCATACCTAGTACGGGGGCCAGGTTGTCCATGTGTAACTCTTTATCTTCCACTTGGGTGCCCCTGGACTGGTAAGGTTGGCTCAGGATATGTCCCTTTGCGGATCCAGTGGCACCATGGGTTGTCAGCAGTGCAAGGAAGGACTAGAGGTTTGCTGTGTATGATCAAGTATAGCTCCTATTTGCAGCAACTGCTGCTGATCGGTATCTAGCCTCTCGCGTCTGCTGTCCAGTCAAGGAGGCTTCCGTGTACCCAGAAGTGGAGAGCCCCTGTATGTGATGGCTCAGAAGAATCCCTGCTCATGAACAGCAGGGAGTCTGACTCCGATACGTACGTTTCAAATGGTTCTTTCTCAATCGGTAGTCAGGTTCTCCCTGGGGATGCCTTTTTCAGTTTTAGGCCACCAATCCTGTATTGGGAAAACATGGCAGTTCAGTTAGCCAATGCTCAGTTAATTGGTAGTGTGCTGTCATACACACCTGAAGAGCTGGTTAATTAGATCACTTGTGTTTTGGTCTGGATTGGCCGGTGTTTGTGAAAAAAAAAAAAAGTTTCTTAATAAGAAGATTGCTCAGAAGTGTATTATACATTGTTGTCTTCTTTGTATGTTTTTATTATATAAATAAATATTTGGTTGTTCATACTCAACCTCAATGTAATAGAGGTATAAGGTATTAGGACAATTCAAACAGATGAGGCAAAGAAAAATAGCCTCTAAAGGTTGGGTTGGTTAGTTTGATTTACCCTTGCCTGAGACGTTGATGTTATAGTCTGGACAGTGGTTCATTGGTTTATAGACAAGGGGGGTCATTCTGAGTTGATCGCTAGCTGCCGTTGTTCGCAGCGCAGCGATCAGGCTAAAAAACAGCATTTCTGTGCATGCATATGCACTGCAATGCGCACGCGCGACGTACGGGTACAAAGGCATTTGTTGTTTTGCACAGGTTCTAGTGAAGTTTTCAGTTGCACTGATGGCCGCAAGAAGATCAACAGGAAGGGGGCGTTTCTGGGTGTCAACTGACCATTTTCACGGAGTGTTTGCAAAAATGCAGGCATGTCTGAAAAAACGTAGGCGTGGCTGGGCGTTCGCTGGGCGGGTGTATGACGTCAAATCCGGACACGAATATGCTGAAGTGACCGCAAGCGCTGAGTAGGTTCAGAGCTACTCTGAAACTGCACAAACTGTTTTTGCAGAGCTCGGCTGCACATGCGTTCACACTTCTGCTAAGCTAAAATACACTCCCCAGTGGGAGGCGACATAGCATTTGCACGGCTGCTAAAACTAGCTAGCGAGCGATCAACTCAGAATGACCCCTATGATTAGGTTATTGGTGTGTTTCTGTTTTTTTAAATAAAAACTTGTTCAGCCTCAGTATATTGGAGGCATGGGGTGTCAGGCAATTTTGAAGAAAAAAGGCAAAGAGGGATTGTTAGGTTGTCAGTTTTGACCTTTATCTAAAGATACCAAAGTTAAAGTCTAATAAAGAATAGTGCCTTAGCGTACTTGGATGTGTTGATGGTGTGTAGTTCTTGGTTGACCTCAATCTGTGTAAGGTAAGAGCTATGAGGCATGGGACAAGTAAGAGGCATGAGGAATTACATATTCAGCCTCAATATATTGAATGCCTGGGGTGTCAGGACAATTTTGAAGAAACAAGGCAAAGAGAACCAAGATATATCCTGCTTATCTTTCAGTCCTGATCTGACCTGCTGTACCCTTATTATTGTAAGGGGACCAAATTTGTCAAGCTCCAAAAATACATTTTGTAGTTTGACAATGCAAAACTTTGCCATCTTCATGTTTTCTACATTTACATATATAGGGAGACATTGGAGCTGATAAAATAGGGTGTGCGTACACTGGCCTCACACACACAGCACAGGTCACACCTCAAACACTTCTCATTGAAGGAAAATTAACATTTTTAGTTCCAGACCCATGTGACCCTTAATCTGGATCTGGCAATAAATAGTGATTGCTCTCCTTATAATTGCATAGTGTTTCCTCTCTTTTTGAATGACCAGATATCTCAAAAAGCATGTTTTTGTCACAACTACCTCATTCGTTTTGGCAGTGTTGGCAGTTGTTTTACAGTGGGTTGGCTTTATTAAATCTGGTGTTTCAAAAATCACTGGGAACACCACAAAAAAGGATAGTTTTGGAAAGTTGACCTCTGTGGATTTGTTTTTACATAAACCCCTACTTTAAAAAAGGATAGGAATTCCTCCACAATTCCCAAATTACCGTTATACTGTACTTCAATAAATTTACTTTCTATAGAAGGATGTATACTGCATAACTAGAACTTTGTCACTAGATTGGATGATGTTGGAAAGCTCAATGTGTTCACACTTGGTTATGAAAACTTAACAGCAACTTCTGGAGAATGTGAAGATTGGCTAGCTATGCCATTCTAATTGCAGGGAAACCAAGGGAAGGACTAAAAGTTCACACTTCAGATTATACATTGTCTCTTTGTGGAGATTTTTTTGTTTCAATACAAGCTCCCTAATGTCAACTAGGATGTGTATTATTATTCTTCCGCTACATCCTTAAGTACACTGGAAGTGAGATGTATCAAACCTTGGAGAGAGCTACAGTATCAATTAATCAGCTCCTAACTGCCATTTTTCAATGAAAATGGTAGTAACTGTTTGCTTAGTACATTATCTCTCTAGACTTTAAATCTGTCCAAGGTTTAATACGCCACCACCTCCTCCCAATGTCAGTTGTCTTTTAGACTGGTTAGAAGAGAAAGAGTATATTTGACAAAAGCTTTGAAGGTGGCCATCCTTGTTAAGTGCAATATAACAACAACATTGCTAACATAACATTCTGACTATGATTTATAGAGCCTTTATGCATTTATTTAGAGATACAGGTTGAGTATCCCTTATCCAAAATGCTTGGGAGCAGAAGTATTTTGGATATCGGATTTTTCCGTATTTTGGAATAATTGCATACCATAATGAGATATCATGGCGATGGGACCCAAGTCTAAGCACAGAATGCATTTATGTTTCATATACACCATATACACACACAGCCTGATGGTAATTTTAGCTAATATTTTTAATATCTGTGCATTAAACAAAGTTTGTGTACATATACACAATTCATTTATGTTTCATATACACCTTATACACACAGCCTAAAGTTAATTTAATACAATATTTTTAATAACTTTGTGTACTAAACAAAGTTTGTGTACACTGAGCCATCAGAAAACAAAGGTTTCACTATCTCACTCTCACTCAAAAAATTCTGTATTTCGGAATATTCTGTATATTGGAATATTTGGATATGGGATACTCAACCTATATTATGTACATTGAATTCAAGAAACACCACCAACTAGCAGAACCATTTTATCATTATTCTTCTTAAAATTAGCGATCTACATAGGAAAGAAATTAGTAAAAGATTGTGTGATTTTGTAAATGATTTGAGAAAACCCAGTCAATTTTACATTTTAACTATTATTTATTTATTTATTTATTACACTTAAATGTCCCAGATTTTGGCTAAAAATATTGCTGTAGTAAGACCAGACCAACTCCTCTC